>NW_010137995.1:51220-69673 GCF_000699245.1 Pterocles gutturalis
CCGAGTCACAGGCACCCTTCTGCAACTGAGGTTACATTAAAATAAATAATCTGATTTGCACTTCATTAAATAGCGACCCTTGCTTATTTATTAATATATTTATTTTTAAAAAGTATTAGGGCCTCGAGCACACTTACTGCAAACCAGGCAAAACTAGTAATACATGTAGGGGAAAAAAAAATCAGATAGGAATAATAAAATTCTATTTTTTCCATATCTACTTTCTGTGATGTAATACTGAGCTAGGTAAGAAAAAAATAAGTATAAACTTAAACAACATTGCTAATATTTCATGGAGGAGCTCTTTGGGTACGCCTGTGTAAAGGAGTTTCCACACGGCAAGCAAACACACCAGGGTCACTTCCCTTCGACTACATACACCGTGATGAATGGGACAATAACAGCACGCACTGCCTGCTATTTACACTGTTAATAGCATGCAGACAGGCTGCTCCTGTAAAATGTCTAATGAACTGTAAATCCACACCATGTTACCCATCCTCCTAACTGTACCTTTCAGACAACATTGGATTCACAGACTTTACACCAGCTTGTACAGAATGCAGGGGGTGAAATCATTACCAGGAGGAAAGGATGCCTGCTTCTCCGTCTCTTGCAAGACACTAGTCTTGAGACACGAAGCTCACTCTACGGAAGTACCCTTTTGTGAATATTTGATGGCAATACAGACCTGCAATTTTAAACTACACATGAAACCAACTGGCAGAAATTGATGGGAACAAAAATGTTTTCCTGTTTCAGTCTGGGGATCCCAAGATAATCTGAATAATTTACGAGTGTCCTTTACACAGTGAAGCACATCTTCAGAGTTTTACAAAGCAAAGCTCCAAGTGCCAGAAAGCAATGCCAAAATGCTAGGAAATACACAAACTCATAAAGAACCATTCAAATAGGACAGGAACCCGGCTGTGCTGAGCACTGCACAAACACATGAGACCAGCCCGTAGGGCCACGGACAAGATACCCTTGGGCAAAAAGTAGTGTCGGTATTTCAGAGAGACCTAAACATTAGTTTTAACAACGGATTTGAAACTGTAAGGCGTGTGACCCAACCAAGATCAGTCAGGACAACTGGAAGAGACCTCAGTCCACACTTCCCAACCCAGGAGCCTGCCTTAGGCAGGTAAGCTCCCACATGTTTAAGGTGTTTCACTGTCATTTTAGTCGAGCAGATCAAGAACAGGATTCAGGGAAATGATACTTCTGTTTCTGTGTTCCAACAGGGCAAACACCTATGTGGCACTGTTATGAGAATGACAAATTAGACCGAGCAAATGTTAGAGAATAATATACAGAACAGTTTAACAAGGCCTACGTAACGAGTACGTACCAAGAGCAGAAGACGGATGCTGAATTTCTCTGTTCCCCCCTTAACCACTTATGAAAGTTCACAAGTCTTGCAGTTGATATTCTAACGTCTAATGCTTTATACCCGTTTAATTTAATGACATGTAAATTCTGTATTTAAAAGTCTAATGAAGTTTATAGTATTTCACCAGTGCCATTTCAACTGCACTGCTCCTCCGAGTTTAAAGATTACTTTTTGAAATACTTCACTGCAAATGCAAAGCCTGTGCCTCTCAAGGAAGAGCCTAGCAACCGTGATTCGTATGTTCCTCTTCCAAAGCTGGGCTCATTTAACTCTCTCCATCTGGGAATGTTTTTCAAGGTCAAACTAAAAATTTAAACCAAGACCTCAAACTCTCCATTTATTTTTCCATAAATGCAGCATTTTATATGGCATCAACATACAAATACTGTTAGGAGCTGCTAGTTACGTTAATTCTATTAGCGCCACTTACCTCCACAATATGAAACCTCTGAACATTGTGACCTCCAGAATTCACTTCTCCTTTCAAATGTAACTTAGTTACAATATTTTTAAAAAGGTAACTAAGTGATATATTGTGTACTCTTCACCAAGACTAGAACAAGCCCATGCCACAGGCAATCCTGAGATACCTTAACTGCATTCATTATCTGTTGAGCATACGATAAGGGAAAATGCTTCCTATTTGGAAAAGGCCAATATAGCATCTTTTCTAATAAAAACCAAAAAGCAATAACAGACAATCTGACATACCATACATCAAGAAACACAGAGCTCAGCATGTCTACTCTGAAAAACTTTCTTAAACTACATCGCCATCTCTTCTTCTCCAGAGGGATGTAGAAGCACGTAAATCATCTAGTAATTTCTTAGTATTTCCAACATTGTCTTTCAGGACAGTTACACTACAGAAATTCACGCTTGTGGTCATTAAGAGTAACCGTGTCTGTGTACTCTTAATTCTATCACTTAACATCACAGAAAACAGAACAAATAAAACAGGATAAAAATCACGCAGCCAGTGCACAGGTTGGCAGTTCGATTTTATCGAGGCACTGGATTCAGTGACCACCACAGGTCCACTGCATATTTTTAGTGGATTTTTTTTAACCCCTCAAAATTATCAAATTTCCTACATATCTCATTCTCTCTTTTCATACTGGGACACTGCACGGTCCATCTATCCTAGCATGTAATAAAACAACATCCCTTCTAGAAGTGAGATGAAATATCACCCAAATAAGTGAGGTCAAGATCTTCTCCAGGACAGCAAACTCTAGAGGAAGAGGGTAAGAGCAGCCCTAATCCAGGCTGTTTGCAGAGACCAGAACACACATTTCCTATTTTGCAGAAGTCTGCTTGCAACGACTGAAAAAACAAGGAGGAGAGTGAAAACTGAAACAGAGGAAGAGAAACCAAAACTAGCAAGAGCAGAAATGAAAGGGCAAAGAACAAACTCTATCACAGAGTTAAGGCAGAAGAATAAAAAAAACTTGATAAAAAACATGAGAAGAATACATACAAGTATTGAAGTATTTTTTAAGCCTGAACACTGCTAATCCTCACTTCTTCCCTATCCATTCTCAACATTAGCATCTGCTTATTAAGATTATTTTTTAAAGTCTGAATCTGACTTATCACAAATACATATGTACTGCTTGCCACTTAGTGTAATTTGACAATGGACATTTAATGCTGATGCCTGATGGGAACAGTAAAATGTTTTGACTACAAAAATCACCACAGCACAGCATAACATGCCTTCAGCACACCACCAACCTGATTATACTTTCATAATACTTTTAATCGCTTTAGTTAATATTAGATGCATTAAAACGTGATGCCCTAGACTATTAACTTTACACTCACAACAGATGTAACTCCCTATTATCTCTACAACTCTTCAAACGCGGAATTTACTTTTCTTTTTGCAGGGGCCTGATCCAAATCCACCCTAAGTAAATGTACCAACTTTTATCAATTCACTGGGCTTGCCATTAAGACATCAGGGAACTGTTTTGGAGGTACTACCTAAGGAAATTGTAAATATATCCCATTATTTTGAAATGTTGCCAAATGTGGATTGTTTGAACTATTTACTTCATGGAGCAAGTAAGTTCAAATAGTGTCCACAAAAGCTATCTTGAATATATTTGCTCCATACTGGCTGTGTTTTCTCTTCTCATTAGAGGAAAATTAGTCTTGATCATACTAAGGTAAAAAATATGTGAATACACTTTGTTTCAGCTCGACTTAACTGGCAGATCTCTTTCTCTAAAGGCATGCTCTTAGAACTTTTTTTTTTTTTAAAGATAACATAACTCTTTAGTAACATCTGAAAAAAATTCAAAAAGGGTAGAAAAAACACAGCTGCAGAAACATAAAACTAGCTGACATCTTGAAGCAGAAAAAGTGTTGTGCCACCTCCCGTAATTTGCTTATAGCACTTGTCCCAGCTACTGTCAGATCCTGTTAAAGTAATAAAAATATTTCCATTGATTTACCCTTTATGGTTGTGGAGAACATGAATGCCATTTTAATACCTGAATGCAGACAAAACCTCCTAAATTACTGTTTTTAAGAGCCTGTGATTTGGGGGAGAGAGTAGGAAGGGGACTAATCAGAGTTCAGGACCACACAGAACAGCCTGCACCGAAGCCCGGCAGATTTCAGACAGAAAGCTGAGCTTGTTTACAACCAGCCTAATGCTTACGGCCAGCCCCAAAAGCTAAAATTCTGCCAAGAAATCTGCACACCGGGCGCGTCCTGCTGGATCTATTGCTGACATTAGTTTCAAGAACAAGTAATTTTCAGGTGCATGGAGGATCTTGGATCTAAGCCTGAGGCAGCAAGCTTTCTGCACAAACAGCACTATAAGGTATCTTAACTAACTTACCCAAAGTAAAGCTCCCGTGAATTCTAAGTCATAATAGTCCCTTACTTTAATTGATGTGAATGTTAAAAAGTGATCTAAGTTAGCAGCTCCAAACTTACCTTTCATACACAAATACTTCACCTTCTGCAACTAAAATATTATTTTCTACACAATATTTTTCCAAAATATTTTCCAGAAACACTCAAGTGCTTATCATTCATGAACACACATGTGTTTCTGTATACTTATCAATGTTGAAAAAATTAAACTACTGGCAAATTTTGTACTGTGTACTATGCAAAATTGTAACAAAAAGAATATCCCTAAACAGGTATTGTGAACAAAATAACTAAAACCACAAAATATTCAGAAGGCTCTGGTTTACACAAGTTTTAAACCAAAACAAGAGATTCTAGCAAAATATACATACCTGGGGGTGTTCTGCAAAATCTCAAGTAATGAACACTTATGTATTAACAGAACACAAGTGTTTGACAAACCATATGTGCAAGCATAACAAATTAGTGTCTGCAAAGGACATATGCATAATCAAACAAACTGAACACAAAATGATCAAATTTACATACAGGAACACTTTTTAAAAAAATCTGTCCTGTAAGGTTTGTGCTCATGTTGCCTCAGATACAAAAGAACCTTTTAATACCTAATGAAGTACAGCAAACGGACATTCCCATACCCAAGACATTCCATTTAGGTTCACAGGGAAGCACTGATAAAGTATTTTCTGCAAGGTTACCTATATTTTAAATTCCTTGCCGACTCTGCTCTGAACATTAAGTAACTTACATTTTTTTGCACATACAGCCTGGAAAGCCCAGCTATTGGAGGAGACATTCGAAAGGCACAGCTCTCCTTGGGTTCTTAGCACCAGTGCACAAGCTTTTGTTTCACTGTGCAGTTGCTGATTGACTGGATGAAGGACAGAACAGCTGAAGACTTGATTAAATGTTTTTACTGCATTTTCCACTTTGGCAAATACAGCAATTACACAGCATTTTACTGAAATCCTAAGAACACCCACTCCTCAAAGTTTTGGCTCAAATAAATGACTTTCACTTCAAGATCAAAAAATCCCACAGTCTAACTAGGCACAGGAGCTGCTTTACGAGATTCGATCACTGTCGTAAATCTTTAGTAGCGCTGGAACACTTTATCTCTAAAAGCAGAGTCCTCTCTGTCCAGTCTCCTTTCGAAACTCACGACAGTCTATTTTTCCAAAGCTACAATTCTGTTGTTTTTACTTTGCTTTCCCAAATTCAAGGCAGAATCTTGCCCAGCAACACCTGAAAGGATGATGGAGGACCTACCTCTCCTGGCTCATGTTTCCTGTGGGTTCAGCTATTTTACATTTCCAAAATCCCATCCCCTGCACCGCCCCCTCCAGCTTCACCTCCCGCAAAAAGGTTTGCCACATGCTGCAGGCAGTAACACTCCTCCAGGAATGTCCAAGCAGCAAATCCAACGATCAGTCCTTTTGCATGCTACGAGCACATGATCCATGCAATTCTCCGGTAGCAAAAAGGTTTGCCACATGCTGCAGGCAGTAACACTCCTCCGGGAATGTCCAAGCGGCAGCGGCAAATCCAACGATCAGTCCTTTTGCATGCTACGAGCACATGATCCCTGCAATTCTCCCGTAGCCTTTCCTCCCTCTCTCTGCGAGCCTGCAGAATGCAACACTGACAGTCGCTACGTCTCCTCTTCTCTAAAATTGAACAGTCTGGGGAAATTTCTGTATCGTGCTCACCGATAAAAACTCAGCAGCAGAGACCAAAGAGGAGCGTGTCACGCACACGTGCACCTGCAGCCTAGCATGCAGCTGGGAGCACTAATTTTAGACTCCCAAGATTTGAATGTTCCTGTAATTACATATTAAACACGTATTAAAGCAGACATCGAAGCATTTAGTTAAATTCTTTGTATACTAATTCATCTACACACAATTAATCTTTTGGAAAATCTAACACAAAACATATGTCAAATTGTTCATTCAAAACTATTAACCAGGTTTTGTAAGTTTATTGTACAGGATACACCATTTCAATGAGCAAGTTTACAGAAGATCATCTGTAGAAAGCCTGATTAATAAATTTCTCAATGAAAGACAAGTAGCATATTTAAAGCTTTTCAGCTGATGAAAAAGTCTCCCCCCACACATTGTCTTCTGTTACATCAGGTTTTCATCAGCAACTTGAATGAAGTCAGTCATCTGCAAAGACTATTCCCATTTACTCATGAATGAGTTTTCAGAGTTGCAGATATTTCAGATTTCTCCAGCCCATTTGTACAATATTATGTAAATACTGAGCATACAATTTGTGATATAAGAAATCTTCAAAGTCATGCATTATTTTTAGGTGACATGATCTCATCGTGCCACTGCTGTATTTTAGGGAAGTCGTCAAATTATTATTTATGTTTTTGTGTCAAAAAGACCCCTACTTATTACACATCTAACCCTAAAATAGCTTAAGGAACCCTCAAAGTTGAATTTAGCTTTGCAATTAGGACACAAAAATTAAATAGAAGTCAGGAAATGAAAAACTTGGAGTTTACACAGTAAAATTAAAATCTAGGCTAATTCAATATGAAAGTGTACACAAACACTTCAGTTATTATGCAGAAAAACAGGGTCTATTACCAAGCAGGGAAAGTCACAAACATAGCCTCAATCAAAATTAAATAGATATTCCACTGAATAGTCTAAATTGTATCTGAAGTCACATACGCTAAAGCGTGCTACTATTACGAATTGTTTTAACATCAACAGGTTTGGTGCTTTTCTCCTCTTTTACACACAGCACTCTGCGTGTTTTGCAGCAGCTGTACTTTTGCAGTGGGAAAGCAGGGAAAGTCACAAACATAGCCTCAATCAAAATTAAATAGATATTCCACTGAATAGTCTAAATTGTATCTGAAGTCACATACGCTAAAGCGTGCTACTATTA
Source organism: Pterocles gutturalis (assembly GCF_000699245.1). Lineage (NCBI taxonomy): Eukaryota > Metazoa > Chordata > Aves > Pterocliformes > Pteroclidae > Pterocles > Pterocles gutturalis. The sequence goes on from NW_010137995.1 coordinate 58,416, forward strand.
CGAATTGTTTTAACATCAACAGGTTTGGTGCTTTTCTCCTCTTTTACACACAGCACTCTGCGTGTTTTGCAGCAGCTGTACTTTTGCAGTGGGAAAAGGGAAGTAGTTTGGTGCTTTTCTCCTTTTTTACACACAGCACTCTGCGTGCTTTGCAGCAGCTGTACTTTTGCAGTGGGAAAAGGGAAGTTTGTTTTATTTAAATCTAAACTCACAGTTTACATAAAGCTGCTCATTGCAGCAGAAGTATTTTGATACATCGTGACTGCAAATGGTGAACATGTTCCAAGCTCCTCACTCTCTCCCATCTCCTATCTAGACATGCTTTTGAGGAAAAAAAAAAAATGGCATGTGTGTTTTTTGCCATCTTTCTCTATGTAACTGTCCACACCACAGAAAATCAACCGAGTGCTGGCTGTACGCCATCTTTCTCTATGTAACTGTCCACATCACAGAAAATCAACCGAGTGCTGGCTGTACCTCAGCGCCCAGTAACTGAGGAAGTAGAGTGGTAACAACTGTTCACTTTTAGATTCACACATTTTCTTACCAACTGAGAACTGGAAGAATACAACGTACCCACGACTGTATATCTTTTGTGATAGGAGAATAACAAGACAGAAAAATAACATTAAAAAATAATCAAAAAAGTGATATCAGAAACATCACAGTCAATCTACTCTCTAAAAATCCAAACTTTTTCAAATAAAAATAAGAACTAGAGAGAGTTATGTATCTTTTATATGATGGCATTATTAGCATCATCAGTTAACACGTTATTTTCCCTGCTACAGAGGACACGCATAACGCTCAGTCTCTGAACCTCTCCTACCTTCCCTGCTGCCCACAGCCCCAGCTCGCCTGTGTCAGCAGCACAGCACTATTCTTTAATGGTCCAAAGACAATGCATCTTTGCACAAAGAATACTCTGCATACATTTTACATTGTGCACCTGATACCTGAGGGAGCAAATCAGCATATGCAAAAAAAAAATTTAAAGGAAAATAATAGCGATGACCTGTCAACAGAATGCTATTTCAGTATTTTCTTTTATTAGGCAACCCAACCACCTAAAACCACCCCACCCCTGCCACTCCCATTCTCCATGCACTGGAACATCCACTTCAAAAATAAGACTGTTTCAATCACGTCTAATATAGCTATAAGGAAACTGATGCCTGTCGATTTTCACATATCAACTTACATTTCCGCACTCCTCTCAATTTGGCAGGCGCTATCAGTTTTTCCATTAAAACTTCCTTTGCTTTACAGATTTACTAGCAGATTATTTGATATAATTAAAAAAAATATGCAAGTTGCACAGCAACAGGCACATAAATGTGCTATAGTGAAAAATCCCAACAGTACTGTGACATTTAATAAGATTAAAAGATAAAGTGGAGAACAAAACAGTATTTTTGTTGTTATAGTGCAGTAAAAGAGCTAACCCACTTCTTATATATTTGAACACACATGTAGTGACACAAAGGACTTTAAACTTGGCCACTGTACACCTTTAGACAAATACATGTGACTGAGTATTTCAATTATCTACCTGAGGAACCGGTAAACCTTAAAAGTCTTTACTTCTCACAAATGACATGTTCCAGCACATAGAGATCTACAGTTGTCAGAGCTTCCCTTCCAAGAGGGGATCTATCTGTTCAGAAGTGTTAGCCTTTAAACCAGTGCTAGTTGTGCTCTGACACTCAGTTATATTCACTAAATAGGTAAGCGTGCTGTTTGTTATACAACACAAACCCATCAAGAGGAGTTTAGGTTGAACTGGAAGTGAAATTTTTTCTATTGTTGGGGAATTCAGATTTTTCTAAAGAAGTAGTTTAGATTTTGCCTTTGCACTGCTTTTTTTTTTTTTAGAATAAGCCCATCACTATCCTTATTTCAACACGCATTTCTTCACTGTTAAGAGTGATTTGCCTTATTTTAGGAGCCCGCCCTCAGAAAATTTTCCAGAATTCCATCTCCAAACATTACACATAAAATAAATGGTACTTGCTACAGAATAAAAAAAAGACTTTGAAAACTCTGGGTGAACAAATCTGTACCAGGTATTGTTCTTCCATTACTGGAACTAGTTCTCCTCTACTGAAATCCTCCATTTCCCACTTAAATACAAACAGGTTGGGAAGGATTGCAACTTTTTATATTTTTTAATTTAGATGTATTAAAAAAATGAAGACAACTTAGATCGTATTATACATCCAGAGGATCTGAAAGGGCTGACATACTTTAAATTATTTTTTCTGCTCTTTCATGGTCTGGGCCTCTACAACATAACCAGAACGCCAGCCCACCTGTGATGTCCATGGAAGGTAATACCTACAACAAAATGAAACAAAAGGGAAGGAGAGAAGAATTTGCTCAGACACCTTAACATACTGATTTGGTTGGTTTGGTCTAACTCACTTTTTTGAGAGATTCTTCTAAGACTACTGCTCTCCTCTGGTCCTTCTGCAGCTACCAGCGCTCGTCACACTTGGGAGCTGGGATACGGATACATATGAATGGACCTAAATATGCAGGGGGAGGGGGGAAAGGAACTGCTTTTCCCTTTTGTAAGGCAGCTAGGAAGCAAAATGCTCTGCTCTTGGGAATAGAAGTACTGAATTGGGCATTAATTTTAATTTTTAGACATCTCATGTCAAGAAGGACATAAGAATAAACCTGATTATACAAGCAGCAAGACAGAAAGTCACCCTTACGCAGATACAAGATTACACATTTTCCGTGTATGACTGTGCAAGCGGTTTCCTGCAGCCCCGGAGAACCCCACAGCCCCCCAGCAGTTGTCCCAGTGCATCATGTTACAAGACCAGGTCTGTTTGCAAAGGTCTGTAGAGATGTCACAGAAGACATGGAGTCAGTATTAAGAAAGAGGCACAGCAAAGAACATACAGAGCTGGTATTTTAAAGAAGACACGGAAAAGAACATTTCAGAGCACTAGTCAACTGCCCCTACATGACTCAGGATGACAACAGTAAGATTAAATAGGTAACAGAAAACTGAAAGGTAAACGGGATCTTTTGATACTATAACAAATTTGTACAGTTTACCACCCTCCAGTACGCTGAAAACAAATAACACATCCACCTTTCCTAAAGCAGACAAAAGATAACTACTGCAAACACGTCTAGGATAACAAAACCCTGGTTTACTACAGAAGCGGATCCTTTGCCAGACGCAGCAGTTGCATGCACATGAATTTCAGGTCCTAGGCTGAGGTCTTCAGCTCAAACCCGCCTGAAGACTACGGCAATCTCTACTGGTGCCTATCCAGGTTAGGCAGGAAGCCAAAGCCGCTGCTGCCAAACTTGTTGAGCCAGTCTTCCCAGTGCTGGCCCACAATGCACCGCTTTGTGTTTGGAAATTGCTCAAAAGCTTTTGCTTCCAGCAACAGTGCAAAGCACTTGGGGAGAGATGCCAAAGGAGTCCAAGAAAGGGTATCGCAGGGCCACCATAACAGTACGGACACCCCAAATGCTCCTGTCAGTTGGTGACATCACCCTGAATCACTGCGATGATGGATGACACGGCACTTCCCATGAAGCTCAGATCTCACAACACTACTCCTAGAAGCGCAGGAAAACTCTTAGCATGATTAAACTATAAATAAAACTGCTGATGCTGCATCTTACCATCATGTCCTCCCATTTGACAATACAGAGCACCATCTACCCAGACTGTGATTTTGGTCCCTTCGCAGGACAGGGGCCTTCCTTCGCATCATTGTCGTTATCCATGATGACTCTGGATGGTGTCGGGAGGACAGGGAATTGCAGTGCTGCACAGAGAACCCTTTTCTCTTCCCAATCAGTTGTAAACAAGCCTCAGACAAGACACACTGACAGCACACTGAAGATTTTACTCCTGTGCTCTACCTACTCTGCAGATAAAAATAGCATTCTTATCTCCGAGGCTATCAAGCCAACACTTCAGATCATTAAATTCAGGCCACAAAAACAACAGAAGAGACTTGTAAGTTTTATTCGAGCAATGACACAGTGGTCTATGCCCCTACATTTCAGGGCACAAGCTGATCGTCAGGCAGAACCAAAAGGAAATCTCCCAAACAAGGGCCAATGAGTTTTGGACTTCTCCAAACACCTCAGGGAAATAGCGGTGTTGAGATAGCCAGGCAAAGCAAACCAAGTCGGCTGGCTATTAAGGCAGGTCCTAGAGAAGGAACAACAGATAAGGAGAGGGCTCTGCCCAGCCTAGATACAAAACATCATCAAACCTTATCAGGTATAGTTCAGACACCGATATTTCCCCCAGAACCTCATAACACAACTGGTAGTAGAAGTCTTCCTTCAACCATTTAGCCACAAAAAAAAAAAAAAGAGAGCTTTTAGGGAAAAAAAACCTGCAATTTACCATCTAAGCATGTATTACACTAGCTTGGGTAGGCAACACAGATACACTGAATCTGGCTCAAAACTTGCCTGTAAATCACGAGCTACAACATGGAACAGAAGCTCCTCAACAAGCATGATTTCTAGACAGTTGCTTTGGGTAACACAACTTACACAGAAATTATAAAACAAAACCGCTTTCTGAAATTCATCTTTAGGTACTTTTATGAAGTAAATGCTGGATATCAGGAAATTCACTTAAGCCACTCCTCTCAAATACTCTCATTCACTACCTGTGAGCAGGATGACTGCATCTCTCCCAGCAGACCAAAACAGGCACATTCAAACACAGGTTCCATGTTTTAAAAAGCAAATTTTCTGAAGAAAACAACCTGAAAACCAAAATTATATTCCTCACAAACCAAAGTCCAGCAAAGTCTTTGAGCTGTCAGAGGCAAGTTAAACTCCTTTAACACATTTCTAGAGTAATTCCAATTGAACAGGAATGAAGCAGACAATTTTAACATTTCCTGGGAAAAGCAGGAAAATTCCTGGGAAAATTTATTCTTCCGAGAGCTGCTTTCCAAATTATTTTACATGGCTGTCTCAGTAATACAACACTCACACTGTCTGACTACTGGGAACACTTTTCATTCCTTTGAAATATCCATCAAAAATACAGCCAGTTACCCCAAATCTTTGCAGAGTTTGAGGCACCTGGATATTCCACACTACTATAGATTTGTTCTGTAGGGATAAGAAGAATATTTGGTATGGCTCACATTTATGTATGCTGTATAGATGATGTCTCTCTCTCTCCTTTTGGCATTATTTGCAACAGCCCTCCAATAAGAGACAAAAATAAATCATGCCATAACTCTTCCTCAGCAGAGTAACCCAGATCCAAATGGTATTTTCTCCACTTCACAAAGTTACTGGGAACCACCTTGGGAATTTCAGTAAAAGAAACTTTTGATTTCTATTACCTGGCCTTTTGACATAGCTAATTACCGAAAATATATTTTTTAAAAATACCAACCAATATGTTAAACATAAACTAGTTCTTACTTGCTGTTTAGTTTTCACAATACACTACTTATAATAATCCTGATTTACACTGCAGTTATTCACTGATACACCTCTAAGACTCAAAGACCACCAAGATACAAGATCTAATATGCTACACAATCATGCAGGTAGCCACATAAAAAACAGGATCAGATTCACTCTGAAAAGATAAATAATCAAGTACGGTCCAATAGAGTCTAGGATTACCAGACCAAATATGTGCCAGAAAATTCAGTACCTTCTTTAAGCAACCATCACCTTGTTTTGGAAACAACTCTGAAGTTAAATGCAACCATTATTTCACAAAAGTTTCACTCTGCAGAGATGGAGAAGCTGCTTAATCCAGCATCACTGGGAGGAAAAAAAAGATTGTAGAACCACACCCTAGCTGTAAACTGATACAGATTTTCTCCAGTATTTTAGCCTGAAACAATAGCCAGAGGGTGTCATTTAGGCTATATACACCTTGACAAAGCAATGGCTACAATATCTAGGGACTGACAATTAAAATGTTTGCATAGCCAAGTACCTCTCTGCCGGCTGTCTGCTCACAAGGTTGCAGGGAACCTGGCTGTCTCTGGCTGTCTCGCACACGCAAGCTCTCTCTCAAGCTCTCTCGCCTGCCGAGCCCCACAGCCTGGTCCTGTGTCCTCCCTCCCGTCACTAGAAAAACCCTTGTTGACTTCAGTGGCTCACGACAAGACCTCACATCCCCAGATAGCACTTAATAAACTAGCAGAACTCCAAATTTCCCACTGACAACATGTACTACGTCATTTATGCAGTCAATGAAAAAAAAAAAAAAAAACTGTAGACAGAAAACTGAATTTATGAAGGGCAAAATACAACAGAATTTGACATTAAAGGAAAACAAACATGCCATTTACTGTGTATTCAGCATATTATTTGCTTTTCAAACTTAACTCCTTAAGGCTTCTACACCTCATTTTAACGTAAGGTGCTATAGGACTTTCAGGCAACCATATCAGTATGAAATTGTCCAACAAACTTTCTTGCAAATAAAACTGTAAAATCTCTAGATTTCAGAACAAAAGTGAACATCGTGGACCTACAACCTCAAAGCTGTTCCCCGTTAGATTTTAGCCCTTCAGCTGCTTTGTATACATTTCTTCAGTGCCAACTGAGAACACCTGAGAACAACTGAGAACATTTTCTCTTACGCTACAAACAGTTGATGAAAGATGCAAGTCCTGCTTAGCCACAGAAAAGCAGATTAAGAATACTACGTAAATTTTCTGGCTGTTATAATCCCACCAGGAGAAAAGAGGCATAACCAATTATCCCTTCCACCTTTGAGTATCAATGAAGCTTGTCTATGGGCTACGCTGAAACTATCAAAAGTCAAAATCAGGACAAGGGATCTTTCTCCTGGGAAAACAGGTTAGCACAAAACAGTGTCTTCCACAAGGGCTGACAAACAGCGTTTACACACAAATAACTGAGCATTTGAGTATTTCTAACCTACTTGAGCCAATACCATAAAATATTTCCCATCCCAGTGACCATTTCCAAATCCAGTGATGACGACTCACAGTGATGTGGGAGCAGCTGCGCAGGCAGCGTACTTTGATGAAGTCCTACCCCACAGTATCTGGGGTTACCATGAGTATCTGACTTACCATGAGAAGCAGTTGGAGAGCCACTGCACCACTGATCCTGGTTCACAGCTGCACGCAGCCTGCACAAGCAGGGAGACCTTTTGACTCTGCAAAGCCTTCTAGCAACAGGAACACCGATCACAATAAATTCATTGCTTTCTACGACAACTGCTTTTACAGTCGTGCTACTCTGCTCCATTATACTTTGAATTCCCTTTGACAGATTTTAACATCTGCTACTAAGACCTTAAAGTACAAAGCTGTAACCATGTCTGTGCCGTCACCTACATTCTCTAGGGAATGTCTAGGGAATAACGTCGAGTATCATACCTATGCACAACTTCCACAGCAGCAGTGATTTTCTTCATTAAAAGGGAAGAGAAACAATTTTTAAGCATCTTATAGACCATTCAGAGTACTGAATTACAAATCAAATATTATCATGATTTGTGAAGGATGAAGTATTTTCTGTCTTGTAAGTGGTAAGAGATCACACGTATCCCCAGTCAGCCTTTGGCAGTTACAGCCACAGGCTGGGCAGAGTCAGAAAAGGTGCAAGAACTGTGTGCATTCTCTTTTATAGGTTAACTGCAATGAAAGAAATATCTTTTAAAATAGTCACCTTAGAGAGTGATCTGCATCCTCTTAACCCCATTTATTTAACAGTACCCTTCACTAAGCCTTTTTGTCTCTCCTGCTCTACTCAGATGATAGTGTTAGCAACTCGTGTATTTCCACATAATATTTATTGTGTTGTTCTTCTCTTACTGAACGTTTGTTGTTAAATATAGAACAGAAACTATACACAAAGCAATATTTAATCAAGTATAATGAAGACATCACCTCTTCTGCATAGGGATAACGTAGCTAATCATACATACCACTTAAGCAGCATTAGATAACAGTGAATTCCTGACTAATATATGTGTACAGACAACTATTTCAAAGGTTCTTATAAAAAAAACCAAATCCTGCTTCCACACATATTACAGATAGATTGAGGCAGTTTTGTGGCTGTAGTTCCAGTGAAAGTCCCCAAGGCCTCGCAATATCACACTAATACTCTGGTAATATCTAAAACCTGCAAAGTATCTTTAAAGCATAAAAGATGACACAGTTCTAACTTGCAGTCTAACATCACAATATTCTATTTATAACATGTGACTCATTCCGCCAGAAATAATTAAATATTGTAAACAGAACTTGGATTTAAGGGAAAAAAATAACAAGAAAACAAGAGCCAGTCACTGCAGATAATCTCGAAAGTAGCATCCTTTCAAACTGCATGTTTTTCAAGCTATCTCATAAAATCTCTACAATTTTCTTAAACAGTTCAATGCACTTTTAGAGTCTCTTTGTAATTGTTTTACGATAACCAGCCCACAAATCCTTAAAACGCTTTGTGTAAATAGTCAATTAAAATGCAATGAAATGAAGAGGAGATTTATCTGATTACAGACTGAGAACAGCTATGCAGAATGTCAAAAAAGAAGCATGGCACTTTGTGCTGCTACCTTAAAATATTTATTTCAATCTATTAAAAATTCTCACAGTGTATTTGCAGGCAGTCAAGGACTATAGAGCCTTCTAAGCGTCTTTGACATGATTTAACACAACAAAAATCAACTCAATGGAGCACCTCCCAAGGCTGAACAAAAACAAATTTAAATTTGAAATAAGATGCTGTCTCTTACTTGTATTTACAACTTAATATTGGAAAAAAAGTTTCAGCAATGCTTTAATTATTTATTGAGCCAGCTCCTGGGAAAATTCTAGACCTTGGGTCTATGTGATAAAGATGCTTCTGGTGAGCCCTCCTGGCCCAGTCCTGGATTTCATTGCTCAACCCTGCCCAAGAAGAAGGCTTCATGGCACAGCTCTCAGTATGCTCACAGCTCTGGTGACTTCCATTAATAACTACCGATACAATCAAAACTCAAAGATTCTGCTGAATGCCCTTGAGGTTCATGGAGTCTCTTCCCTGCCCAGGACATACTAACTGTCCAAGACAGATGTCGAACTGCTACCAGGTAACATGATGCTGAATGGAATTTGCTCCCACCTGCTCTCCTGACAGATTCCTACAGCCATAAAGTCTTCTGGAGTGTCTTCTGAAGGTGCCTACCAAAACCTGATAATCTGCATTCCCACAGAAAATTCAACACCTCTTTATTAAGACCAGTACAGTCTAAAACTCTAAGAATGGTACCACACCACATCACCGCACAGCCAGCATCAATTCTGACCTGCGATGCCTCCGAGCACACCTAATGCACCAGTGACCATTGCTCAACTACCCTCAACCTACGATGAAGGAATTGTCTCCTCTGCATCTCCCTCCACGACCATCGAGAAGACCCCCTCATCCAGAACAGCCCAGTTACCTACAGAGAGCAATCAGAAACTTACTGGGGATTCTCACAAGCACCAAGTACAGAGAGAAAAAATCACTGGCAGATGTATGGATGCTGTAAGGGTGGCAAAGGACTCTTTTTAACTCAGATTCAACAATTTTGATCAGTGACGACTGAATAGATAGAGCTTGAGACCCAAGTTACAGTCTGTCCTCCTCCTCCTATACTTTGCTGACCCTTAGCTATGAACTATGGTGACAGCAGTAGTGAAGTGCCTGAAATGCACAGTACCCTGTGATTCACCTGTCAAAGGATGTAACACACACCCATAAGAAAAAAAAAAAAAAAAAGGGCTGCATGTGTAACTAAAGGACGAGATGCTTAAGCTCTTGCAAAGACACCCCATGGTTTCAGCATGCACTGAATAAGCTACCAAAACCAAACACTCAATTTTACATTGTCTAACCAAGTCTCTCTTCTGTTCTCTGCACTATTATTTTCCATTCTGAGATGCTATAGATTCCTTTGCATTTTTATTATTATTTATGTTTCAAAATTATTTCATGAGTCAATATAAGAATCTAACAGACTTTCGCCCCAACCACTTCAAAAGGGTTGCACACATTAACAAGTATTACTGCAAGTAACAATGATCTTTGTTAAGAGGAGATAGGTTTTTTCTCTCTGTCTCTCCAATACAGCCTTGGGGGTCATTTTTTTTAGTTTAGTTTTATTTAAAACAACATAAAAGATAACTGGTAGCAACTGGAAATTTACTGTGGGGAGGGTCAGAGTTTCTTGGAGGGTAAGAGAGGGTTAAGCTCCCAGTCCCAATGGACAACTTGAGGTCTCTGTTGTTTCTACTCAGAACTTCTCTACTCTTCCACAGAGCAACATGAGCCAACCTGTTGTCAAATTTTGCAAGAAGTAAAAGTTCACTCTGTTGAAGCCTGTCAAAGTTACAAACGAACTCCATGCTTACAAACACAGCTCTATTTAGAGATCATCTTCACAACAATATTGGGCTAGAGAATTTTTTAAAAGAAAACCAAATTCAACACAGGTAATCAAGAATCTCCTGAAAAATGAACTTGTTTGCCAAAATGTTCCAAGCACTGATTACAAAGTTTGACACTAAGAACCACGCTCTTCAAATGAAAAAGTATCAGATACTACAGACACATCAACCTCTTTTTGAGACCTGCTGCATCTCCACGATGAGCCAAGTGTACGTGAGCACATTGGCTGTATCTGTCGGTACACGCTCCCAGTATCACACAAGTTTGAAAGACGCACTTCAGCGAAGTTTTGTTTTAAAATGTAAGAAAAATGCATAAAGAGGACTAGATTTTCTGCCTCACTGTTTTAGAATGCGTTTGCAGATTATAATGCGACATGCTGTACTTGTTCCATCACCGCAAAAGCTGCATGGCAGGGGAATCACACCTTCAGCTGGTTCACAAGCACTAAGTAATTAAGTGACTATGAGCTAAAAGATTCTGTCACATGAACTGCATATGAAAATAAATGAAGTACAATTGCTTCTAACATGCTCTTACACTGATAGTATTGCTCATCACAAGAAGACTTCAGCATACAAAGTAAATTTTAAACGATAACTTAAAATAAAATTTTCCCATGATGAAGGATGCCCCTTGCTCATTTCCATCTGTCGGGGATTTTCCGTAACAAAAGCGAGCCAAGTCTGTTGGACCTGTACCTTATTCCTGCAGGTTTAATTTCTACATCAAAGCTCAGTTTGGACTGTTACTGCCTCAAAAAGCAACATGTAGGAAAGCTTCCAGCGTGTTTCTCACTTTGGAGAAGGTCTGTGAGGATCCCAGCA
>NW_010137995.1:69687-73100 GCF_000699245.1 Pterocles gutturalis
TAGGGATTAGCAGAACAGAAAGCACATAAGAACAGTGAAAAAAGAAACAGGGAAGCATGAGACACAAACATTGGGAGTTTGGGAAGCCCTAACTCAATTTCAAGTTCTTACTTCAATGTGAGCTTGGTTATGTCAAAGAGGGCTAGATACAGGAAAAAAAAAAAAAAGTGTTTGAGACTCTGAACTAATTTTAGTTTCCTGATCCCTGCATGGAACTAGCATCACTGACAGGTATTAAGGACTCATCAGGCTTCACAACCACCAGCGCACTGAGAGAGGAGCTGCCTGATCAGCAAATAGGAAATGCCAGAGACAAAGGTGTGTCTGAAATTCTGCCTCTCTCCACAGCTCGCAAACATTGTCCTGGAATTACACATTTGTGTCCTTTATTCCTTTAAAAGAATAACACGCATCATTCCTTTCCTTTAAAGCATAGCAAAAGGAGAAGCTGGTAAGGTTAAGCCCTTTTTTAACACAGTGTTATGACAATGGGAACACTCGCTCTCCATTCAGGAGACCCAGACTCTACTGCCTCTAAGCCTGAAATCCACTTCTTGCCACCAGGAGGGCTGATGACGAAGCTATTCCCACTGTAAGACGCGGAGAACCGGCATGTGGGAAAGGAAGTGACTACAACCCATAACCCAGTGGGTGCACAGCCCGGTGGGAGCCTGACCTGACAGATGACAATTGTTAAATAAGGAAAATAGTTCTTGGTTTTGAACCCAATTCTGATAAGTGGGCTGTAAAGTCATGTTCCCTCCTTCACTCCTTCTCCAGGCCATGAATATTTAATTCTTTTATGCAAACTGGAAGAGTTGCAATGCAAGGTTAAATTAGCCTAAATAACCTTGAAATCCCTTTGTGAAGTTGGGCCTCTGAGTCAACTCCCAATCTGTAGAGAAAGAACTTTGTTACACAACGAGTTCTGTTGTTAGCTGTATTTAAACTACTGTGCGGTACCACGACAAAAATCTTGAGGTTAGAGTTGATTTGACAAAATTTATACCTTTGGTTCACCTTTCTGTGTTAAGATCCATGGTTTAAACAGTCCAATTATTTAATAAATGTTTGTTCCTCAACTTTGAATGCAAAATTCTTCCTGGGAAAAAGTATCAGTTACAGTATTATCGAAATTTTATTTGATAACACAACACATACATATGCTGGCATGTTTTGCCTACTCCCCTAGTTCTTTAAGTGCAAACTTAATTAATAGTACCTTTTCTTTCAATTTATTTTGCAGTAGGCCAAGCTCCCCACACACCAGCTACAGGTATATGCCAAGTCAGTGTCTCATTTGTATGACATAAAGCAACCAAGATAAGTAGACTTCTGGGAGCCTGACAGAGCTACCAAGTTTCACTTTTATGAACTTCCTTCAACTCATAACCCTACAAATCATTCACATGGTTCGGAGTCAGTGCAGAGAAGCTCTGTCTCAGTGGTCAGCCTATGCAAAATCAGTTTCATGAGCTCTCTCCAGAGGAGGGGGTGGGAAAAAAAGATTACTCTTCACCCTGCCAGCTAATCTTTAAAATCTGGAAACCTTAGATGCTTGCATGTTAGGAGGTAGACATAAGAAAGAAAGTTTGAAAATCGTCATTACAGAATCACAGAATCACAGAATGTTAGAGATTGGAAGGGACCTCGAAAGATCATCTAGTCCAATCCCCCTGCCGGAGCAGGACACCTAGATCAGATCACACAGGAACGCATCCAGGTGGGATGTTAATTAGTAAAATCTTTACTAGGATAATATGTATGCTTATTGTTATAAATGTTGTTTTAGCATTTGAATTATTTGCTTATTCAGAAAAATAAATATCCAACACAACTGTTAGATTGGAACTCAGCAATGAAGTAATAAAGTGATTTTTCAAATGCCTAAGAACTCATAGATACACTTAGAATACAGCAAAATGGCACAAGTGTGCAGCATAGCTGTCTACTGCATTTCTTTTACAGGTCAGTGACCACTGACTCTGGTCCTAGAAATTGATTTTTTCCAAATTTTAGCACCAGTAGCTATTCTACAATAAATAGGCATTTTGATTCAGCCTCAGTATAGATCACTGCCTCCCAATCTTACTAGTCTGTGCCACCTTGCTTTAGTTTTCATTTGCTGTTTGTAGCTCACAAGCAGAGAAGTGCTGAATCAGATCATCTCCTAAGGTCCTGGCAAGTCCTGCCTTCTGTGACCGCAAACAAAGTTTACAAAATCAGTCTTCCATTTCTAACAGCATCAAATATATGACTCGGATCTAACTGATCTGGTGTTTAAAACAACGAGGCCTAGCCTATGGCATACTTCTTAGAAACGGAACTGACGGAACCGAGCTAGCACCAACAATATTAAGAAAGTTTTAGAACATTTCTCTGCTATAAAACAATTGTTAAACTGAAAAAAACAAACAAAATCAAACATCACAAGTCAGACTCATCACTGTTTTCTTTCCACTCCCTGTTACAAAGTTACCAATAACCTATAGCTTTCATTCATCATTTGCTTACAACTTCAAGGAGCACTGTCAATCTTGAAATGAACTGGGCCATTAATGGGCTTTTGCTAATCACAAGTGAAAGGTCACTCTCATTTATCAGCACGCTAAGAAATAAACATAATACACTGACATGACAGGCAAAGGGATTCAGTGTTCAAATACTGACATGGATTGTACTGAGAATCAAAATATTTTAAGTTAAGAGAAGATATTATCACTGCTGGTCACAAAGTTTCCTTACGGCCATCTGTAGTCTAAAAAAAAAAAAACTAACTAGAAACACAGTAAAGGCAATAAGTAACCTATGCCCTACCTTGTAGTTTTGAGATCATAGATTAATTTAATAATAAGACTAATAACACCACTCACTGACAGGCTGCAAGTGCCAAATCCAAAGCGATACGAGTGAAGATAAGTTTCCTTTCTCTTTCCCATGCATGTCCTCCCGTAACTAGTTACGAGCAGGAAAACTTCTCTGTGCACTTTTCTTCAAGAATGAATCGCACTCACCTTCTCGGCAAAGTCGCATTGCTTCTCGGTTTCTTCCATATTCCTTGAAACTTTCTTCTAATGCTGTTCCTAAAACCGAAAAAGCCACAAGATCTCAATCCACGCAGAAGTCACAGAGTGGGGCTGCCCTCCCCCCACCCCGCGCTACTGACCTGTAACACATTCCCCTGCGGGAACAAACCAGCACATCGGGGATACTCCTGTCGCTGCGGCAATAAACACAGCTCCAGAGAGAGTGAAATCTCCCGTCCCGTCCCCGGGAGCGGGGCCGGGGCTGCCCGAATCAGCGGAGGTGGGGGGATGCCTCACCTGAAGGGAGAGCTCCCCCCCGCCCCAAGCCCAGGCTGAATCGAGGGCAGGAGGTGCCGGCCTCCGGGGGCTGGCTCAGCCCTCCTCGCA
>NW_010137996.1:0-54289 GCF_000699245.1 Pterocles gutturalis
GCATTGCAGCGGGGGGAAGGCAGCAGGGGAGGATGGCGGGAGAATTGTAGAGGTTTTTTTAGGCTTAAGGACTAGCTGTGTAAAGATTAACATACAAGGCAAAGGTATGTACTTTGGGCTTATGGGCTGGTTCAGATGCGAGATTGAGATTTGATAACTATTGAAGAAAAATCCCCAGAATCAGACCCACGAGTCACACAGTACTGTACTGACAAGGCTAGCTCACTTACGGGAGGAAAAGATAAAGCATCTACAGCAGATGTCAGCAGTGTAGGTTCTTCAGGCTCTAATAAAAACAGGTGGATCTTGAAGTTTATCAGTCTATTTGGAGAAATTTGATCCAGCTCAAAACTCCACTGAACACACAGTTAGCTATAAGTGTTTCATGACTGTTGATGTTGTACAGGATATATGTTTTGGAATGCTTTCCATAACTTGGTTCTGTCTGTGTTGTGGCATGTGTTGGCAGCATTTCCTTACCTTTATTTCAGTATTTTAGTTGTAACTTGACTGATTTCATAAATATGAGCATATATCTAGTTTGCAAGGTTGTATTCTTGTCCAAGTGTTCTCTCCTATTATATGTAGCAAGTATTCTCTTCTGTGACCCTCTCTTGTTCTTATTCTCTTTTTTCACTTTTAGTTGGGTCTTACTCCTTAGTTCTCAAACTCTTTGCCAGCCTAATGCCAAGAAGTCCAAGGGCAGGGGTTTTTTTGTGGGTTTGGTGTTTTTTTTTTTGTTTTTTTTGGTGGGCACGTGTGTTTACTTAGCAATTATAATTAGGTATAAGCCAGACTTTTTGAAAAAGGGAAAAGTCACTATGTAGATGCAATTAGATGCTTCGCTTTTTTTTGTGTTTGGGAAGTGAAAAATATCTGGTTGCTGTTTTAAGTCTGGCCCAAGTCCTAGTTGTACAAACTGGTCAGCCTCATGAAACATGAAACCACCCTGAAGGTCAAAGTAATGGATTTTTTTTTGTATGATTCACTGTAAGCTTTGTGTAAATTCTTTTGTTTAATATTTTGAATGTGCTGTATTACTTAACACTGTAAAACATAACTGTTACTGTGATTTAGTGAGTTTCTGTGCTGACTTTTGAACTATACACGGTGCTTTTCTCAGATGTTTTAACTCTATGAATTTATTCTTATAATATTAGAGCTATAGAAATAGAGATGTTTTGTGTTTGCTGGTGGCTAATTGTGTAAAAGACTTTTGTGTTTCCATAAAGCAAAAGAAATACTTTAAAAACAAAAGACCTCAAAAAATGCCGACATACCCCACCCAAATAGACCAGATGTTATTTAAATGAGGCTGGTTTTGATTTTGCTGTAACAATTAATTTACTTTTGAGAGGAAATCCTCATCAATGTTTGATTTCTGTTAGTCTATGAAATCAGGAGGTTTTCTCCTAAACAGGAGAAAACATTAAGATACTAGAGATGCATCAAGGATGCATTTTAGCTGTCACAGAACCGGATAATACAAAAATGAGTAATTCTGAGATGATTAATTCTAGGTTGGGGATCTTGTGCAGTGATGAAAGTTATTGTCCATGTGTCATTAGCTACCAAGTATTCAAGGGTTATAAAATTCAGAGTACCAGCAACCTCTGCAGACTTTCAATTTGCTTTGTAGTATCTACCTACAAATTTAATTTACGTAAGTTTTTGAAGAGTGTCTTCCAGAGTGGAGAAAAGTAAAGGAAACCTGCCTGGAAGCTACGTGAAGGGTGATCTTTACAAATCACCAAAGAGTCCTTAGGGATCAAACCTCTTAGTTTGAGTGAGGAATGTACCAAACACATTGATTATGTTCTGGATGGAATTAATGGGTTCATACAGTGCAAAAAACCATTTTCCAAGGACAGCTTTTCTTCATAGTGTATTACATTATAGTAGAGAGCACTTGGCAATTGGGGTGGGTGTGCACACATGTAGAAAGGAGGCTGCAGCCTTTGGATTTGGTGATGTTGGACAGGAATGACAAATGCAGCACCTCATTTAGTCACCCAAGCTTTGTCAGGTGATTTTCAAGGCTTTCAAGTAGCTTACAGAGAAAGACTTCCCTCGAGCCCTCCTGGATGTCCCAGTTAGGATTCTGCTCTGAGTCACTGTGTGGAGGAGCCTGTTCTTCTACAGAGGGACCGGGGGGTATCAGTTGGATGCCCTGTGTTTTTACCCCCAAATAATAATCTTTTTTTTTTTTTTTCAAACCAGCTGAAATCACTGCATTCACTCTTCATGGAATTATACCTTTAAAATCACCAGAAAATGAAATTTATGCAGGACGGCACTTTGAGCTGTTCCTCTTAGTATAAACACAGGATCCATGCTGGCTACCAAAAGTCATCAGGAAGATATAGATCTTGGATGGATACATCTATGATCCTGGTGAATACACTCCCCCTCACAGAGAGAGACACCTGTTCTCCACCTGTATCATAACTGAACCGGTGGAAATCAATTCAGCTGGATTCTCATTTGCTGAAAAGCAGTGTCTGAGAAGGTCTTTGCAAGTGCTTCACCTCTGTTCGTTTTTAGGGTTTTAGGAACTGCTAGGTTTTGCTGAGGTTGGAAAGAAGACTTTTATAGTGAAAATCTTTTGTCAAAGGTGTTAACGTGGATTCGAACTTCAGATTGTGCTTCTGCAGTCTGTTTTGTGTTGTGGTCTTCAGTGGTGACTGTACATGAATAATAACTTGGGAGCTCTTGGGATAGCTATCCAGCTAGAAAGGGGGCAAGGGGCTGAGGGGGGAAGAAACAACACCTGCAGTGTGTAGCCATACTGGGGAAATGCTATCGGAAAGCCTATGTTTGGCCTTCTGGCAGGTGATACAGAGACTCAGAAAAAAGCTTCACCATTGGCATTTGTCCACCAAGGGCTGTGGTAACTGCTGCCATAGCAGGACAGTCAGGGGATACCTGCGAGCTGTGAGTAACACTGTGAGGAGGATGTGTCTCTGATACCTTCCTGATCCCATTAGTATGCCTGGACCAGTGTAGGAAGTGAACTGGAGAGTGACCAGTAAACTCTCATTGCAAGCGGGACTAGCGGGATTGGCTTTTTGACCAGCAGCACTGTGGTGAGTTGGAAATCCTGTGTCGGTGCCAGCATGGGCTATGGGTGTTCTTAGTGATGCTTCCCAGCCCAAACTGGTACTGACAGGGGCTGTTTCTGTTCTGGGTGGATAGCATAGATCCTCTTCTTCGGGGTGTCTGTGAGATCATCACTATCTCAGAAACCATCCTGGAGTCATGATAGGGCCAAAAGTGTAGTGTAAAAGCTTTCCTGAGCTTCAGCTTGTACACTGCTCCAACTCCTGCTCTGCTGGCTGTTGTGCTGATTACTAGCTCATTTATTTGCAGGCTGAGACTGACACCTTCTGTAGACCAAGATCTCTATGGTGTTGATCACTTTTTTTCCAAACTGAACCCAATGATGGGGTAATTAAATCACTGTGTAAAAAAACAGGTAATAGTCTGGTGTCACTAATCTATCTGGTTTTACATGGAGCCTAGACCTATTATGAGTTCTGTACTTAAAAGTAAGCTGCCTTAGCTTTTACAGAGAAAAGTTAACACTCGGACCTGGTAGCTAAAAGGCTTAGCCTCCTTAACCTGCCAAAAATGTTTCATTCGTCAGTTTTTCCTTGTTGCGTGGGTAACTGTCTATTGTTTGTGGACTAGAGGGCTTCCTCGGGATCTAGGTTCTTCCAAAGATTACTAAAAGATCATTGTTAGCTGTGGGAATGAGGAAAGCATTCAGTGGGAGTGGAGCAATGTCCACTGTGCTTACAGATGTACTCCTGAACCCTCAACTGCAAACATTAGCAGAAGCACAGGTGCATAATCACCTTGTTGAATCTATACTTGAAATAACTAAGCACTGTTGAACTGTTTGGCTTTCAGCTCCTGCAGGCAGTTCGGGCTCCTTTTCAGCCTTTGTGTTGGAAAGGAAGGGCTGCCGCATTCTTGCCCAGTATTTGGCTGTGTTGCAACAAACCTGGTTACTGATGCCCAGACATACTTTGATTGATGCACAGATCAAATGACTGTTGGGAGTGGCTTTTGGGGTGACGTCCCATGTACAGTGATGTCAGCAAAAGATTTTAAAAAATTCAGGTGTGGCATAATCTGCCATTAAACTGATTAGTGCTCTGGCTGAGCCCTGAGGAGGAGCTCTGGCTCTAGAGCCCTGCTTATTGAAATATTTTATTTTGTGCCTTTGTCTCGCCTTGTACTAGACTTTTACCTAGTGCCTTCACTGCAGCATGCTGTAAATTGAGGTAGGATATCATACCAAGGACTATGTGCTAGCTCTCTTGCTGTCTGGGGACATCCACCAGCTCACAAATGTCCCTGACCGCTTGGAAGCTGTGACACTGGGAGAGGTCTGGTGACTCCTGTGGGATCAGAATGGAGTGCCTTGCTGCTCTGTTGGCAGAAGTGAAAGCTAGCCAGGAGGCCATGCAGGCTGGACAGAAGGAACTGAAGCATGAAGTGGAAGCATCTCAAAAAGAAATCAGAACAGTGTTGGCACTGCAGAGGAGCCAGCATCAGGTGAAAGAAGATCTCAAAGCGGAGGTGAAGTCCAGTCACTTGGATATTAGAACTGTGCTTGAGGAAATCCAACGAGTAAGAGAAGAAATGGAAACTCGATTAAATACTCAGGCTGATTTGGTCTTACTGATCAAAGAAGTGAGCACCAATTTAACATGTGTAGACAAGGCTTTCCAGAAAATGGAGGAGAGGCAGAAAGTTTTTACCAGCCTGCATCTTTCTTCAAGAGAAAATGTTGAGCAAGGATTTTTCTTTGAAAATTGCTTACACAAGGCACACATGAGTTTTGAAAAACCTGTGGAAGCTAACAGTTTGGATGAGGAATGTGAAAAGAAGGTGCTTAGGGGTAAGACAATGGTGACTGCAAAAGTGTGGGGAGAGCAGCGAGGTTGTTCCTGCCTGTGCTTGTCAAGTTGTTTGTTTAGGCTATTTTGAATGCTTTTAAGAAATGTTGTTTTGTTTTGTAGAAATTGACTCTCTTGTTTAAATAAAATAATTTCTACCTAGCGTAAACATTACTACACAGACCTTCCTAGTACCCGATAAGGAAAGGAAGGCTTCAGGTTGGCTCTGCAAACCTAAAAGTGAGTGATAGATGTTTCTTCTGGTAATCTAGAAACAGTGCGTGAGATAGAGAGGCTCAGGAAAACAGCGGTACCAGGCGAGTTCTGAGATAGCCAGCAGCCAAGTATGATATTAAGTACTAGGCAGTACTCCAGCACTTAGATGTAGTTTTGTGGCACATGCCCTGATGTACAGATATTTGTGTATGTCTTGCTTTTTAACATCTATTAACTAGAGAAGCTATGTATGGGTAACAGTTTGCTTTATGGAGAAGCTTGGGAGGGGTCTAACGTTCTCCTCAACCGGAATCGGCTGCTGCTATCTGTGTAGCAACTGTAGAGGGAGTGGGAGGATTTTTGGACCTTTTCCAAAGTCATGGGGTATTCTTTTTGCTAGAAAGATATAAAATATTCTGTGAATGATTCAGTGGTAATAAGGTTTAGTCTTTGCAAAATCACTGCTAATATTTGTTGTTGTTACTGGTACGAAGAAAGATAGGAGAACCTCTCCTATGAGGAAAGGTTGAGGGAACTGGGCTTGTTTAGCTTGGAGAAGAGAAGGCTCCGGGGAGACCTCATTGCAGCCTTCCAGTACCTGAAGGGAGCCTATAAACAGGAGGGGGAGCAACTGTTTACGAGGGTGGACAGTGATAGGGCAAGGGGGAATGGTTTTAAACTAAGACGGGGGAGGTTTAGGTTAGAGATTAGGAGAGTTTTTCACCCAAAGGGTGGTTACACACTGGAACAGGTTGCCCAGGGAGGTCGTGGATGCCCCATCCCTGGAGGCATTCAAGGCCAGGCTGGATGTGGCTCTGAGCAGCCTGGTCTAGTGGTTGGTGGCCCTGCATATGGCGGGGGGCGGGGGGTTGAAACTAGATGATCACTATGGTCCTTTTCAACCCAGGCCATTCTATTGAAAAAAAAAAAAAAATAGGACCTTACATGGTGATTCTGTTCGGTTACTCTGCTACATGTTGTAATTGAGAATCTGATTTCTAGTCTTCAGAAATCGAGCATTTTTGGTTACTCTGCTACATGTTGTAATTGAGACTCTGATTTCTAGTCTTCAGAAATCGAGCATTTCAGCTAGATTGGGTACAGTGTTTTCGAGTCTGTTGGAGAGGAGTCCAGAACCTAACTTGAGGGTGGAAATTGTTCTGCTTTACATGTCTGACTGTATAAAGGTGTCAAGTAAAAAGGCCAAAGTGAGGGGGACTTGGGCTGGCAACCAATCTCCTCTTTAATTTAGAGTCCATCACTGATGTGTTGTATCAGTAATAAGACTCATGATGCTTTTGTTTTAATGAAAGCACGGCTTTTGTTTTGACATCACAGTATGCCTTCTATGCAAATCTGGAAACTATCTGTCATTGCCCAGAGGTACATGGGCCATAAATAAGCATTGATGTGTTGCTGGTGTTAATCCGTAGAGGCAGTTCATGCTACAGAGGGTTCATGCTAGCAGAGAAATGCTTTTCAACATGTGCTGTATATAGCACATGTCTGTGATAAAATTGGCAATAGGAATGTCACTGAGTTTCTCTAGTACATGTTTTTTGTTCAGTTTTTTTTAGCGTAGTATCCCTGGTTGGCTTGGTTGGATGTTTGGATGAGCTTCTATAAAAAGACGTGGTAGTCTGGGCACCACAATAAGAACAATGGTGTGAACCTGGCAAACTGATAAAGGCTGGCTGAACTCTGGAAATGGGATATCTGGAGTCTTGTGTCATTTGTGGTTACCTGTTGTGTCACTGTATTTAAATGAAATAACTTCATTAGGTAATAGTATGTGATGTAATTTTTTTCCCAGGAAAAAAATTGTCTGCAAACATTTTGTTCAGGTTTAATGCAGCTCTCTCAGGGTCCTACAACTGGATATAAAAGTAATTTCATATAGTTAATTAAATGATGACATTAGCATCTGTATCAGTGAATTTACCCAGTACCCTTAAATCAAAAAGAGTGCTCTAGTTCTTTGTTTATTGTAAGTGGAACATTCAGGAAGGGAGGTGGAATATATGAGAGAGTAGGAGTACGTGAGCCAGTAGGGCACGGAAGGACTGACTGTACATGTTTATTCTCCCATCTCTGATCTTTTTTTCCTCTCTCCTTGATTACTGTGACTTATGATTTTTGAAGGTTCTTCAGAAAGTAACCAGTGTTTTCCTAAACACAGTATTCTCCATAAGATTGCTGGAAATCTGATGTGGTTGCTCTCAAATGTGAACTGTCATTCATTTAAAGAGGTCTGCTGAAAAGTCTACTATAGCTGCACTGTGAGGAAAGAAATGGTCATGTTAGTTAAAATGGTGGTAAAAATAAGCTAACTAGAGTTAGCAGCCAAGCTTTATCTTATCCCTACAGATCTGTATTTTGATTTGGGTTTTGATGTTGATGTGCCTTTTAACAGCTCTACTGTTAAACTGCAAGATTATATGTTTCTAATTGAAAATATACCCTTTAACAGTCAGCATCTCTGAGAAGAAGTGTAGTGAAGTCTGCAAGAATACAAGAGCATCTGAACACGATAAAGCAATATGCCAACAGTTCTCTGAGAGATGGCAGAAAATGCTGCCTAGAGAGGATTTATTTGGAAAATTAATAGGCTTGGGAGGCACTTTATATCTGGTTCAGTAAGAGAGGCACAGAGGACATCAGTATTTTGGACAGGAAACTTGTTTTCAAATGCTTTGAAAACAAGTGAAGGGTATGCAAGATTGATATATTCATTAACAGTTGATGTGTCAGTCAGACTAATGTGAACTGAGAATCAGAGCTTTTGTTATTAATACTGTCTCCAGTTGTGTGATTGAACCTTACACTGCTGGGACTATTCTAGAGTCCTTTAGCAACCTTCAAACCGGGTGCTTGGGCTTCAGAAAGGATTCATGAGCAGCTACTTCTAGTTAGTTACTTTGTCCCCTGTTTTTCCGCATATCCCTATTTTTCTTTTCTCCAAATCTCACCTCTCAGTTTTTTTCACTTTATCTTGAAGAAATCTTGTTAAGTTGAAACTGTAAAACTAATCTGCTTAGATGTCTTCATTAAACTGCCAAGGGATATTTATGTATTGCATCAGCCTTTTATTGCAAAAGTGTTTGCTTGTTCCCGGTATGATCAAATGGGGAAGACTGGCCCTATCCGCACAGCAGCACTGTGCTCCCTTCACAGTCTGAAGGCAGCAGAGAAACGTGGAACCTCTGCGGTGTTTACGAGTCAAGCGCTGGATTATGTAATGTGGTTTCCTTTGACATGAGATGATTGTGTAGGGCGAAGGGATTGAGGTTGCAACATAACTTGGAATATTAAATTGACAATGTAATTCTTGGACCATGAATAGTGGCAGGGCAAACTTGAAATATATTATGTTTTAGAGCGTTGTTTAAAGTCTCATTCTTGTGACTGAAATTGCTGACACTCAGAAATGCTGCGAGACCTCATTTTAACTAACGTAATAAAGCTCAAACCTGAGCTGCAGAGCGGGGAGTTTTTGCAATTAAAGTTGTGAAAGGAAGAAAAAGGCTAAGTAAATGAAAAATGGCTTTCTATTCAGCAGTACTTCAGAGTGCAGGAAATATGAAATCCACATTGCAAACAAGTGGCCAACTCTTATGTTAGAAATAAGTTACTGGATAGGTAGGATGACAGATCTTGCATTTTATGAAAATATTTACTCAAAGCACAGTGTGAAGAGTATGCTGAAAAGTAAGCCACAGAATATGTGAAGGTGAGGATGAAGTGCAAAATGTATACAAGGTTATGGTGCTAGAAATTAACCTGGCAAGTGATAGTGCAGCTCTGCTCTCCAGTGCTACTGAAATAACCCTTTCTCCTTACAAGTATTTCAACAAGTGTTTATACTACTTTCTCATGTACCTGCCTTTTAAGTTTTGGTGGACGTCAACATAAGGTACATATTAATTAGTTATTGTTGTTGTTTTAGTTGACAAGGGCAAGCAGCGGAGTCCCAAGAGCTCGTGCATACAGACCCAAGCCTCCACAGATGTGCATTCGCCTGGCACAAAACCAGCTGAGTTGACACAGTACAAAACAAAATGTGAGACCCAAAGTGGAATCATCCTGCAGCTGAAAAAATTCCTGACAAGCAGTAACCAGAAGTTTGAAGCATTAACAGTTGTGATCCAGCACCTGCAATCTGAGGTAAAAACTCGCAGCTAATCAATTTTGGCTTTAATTTTTTAAGTCTTCTCAACAAGTGCTTCTGAAAATACTAATATACTGATACATGACATCTGTGTTTCCATGCCAATGATTTCTGTTTTCCTGTGGAGGTAACAGTAAGCCTGCTCCTGGCATCAGTTGGGCAGAAAAAATAAAAACCTTGAGACTGGGTTTTATGGCCTCTTTGCAGCCTCATATCCTTTTTAGAAGAGAAGTTTTTAAATGTTTGTTGTCAGAGAGCCCTTCAGGGCTGAGTACCTTTCCAAGTATATACTTCCAGTACTGCCCTTGTAGGAAGGACTAGTTTCAACAGATAATCTGCATGACCTTGCTTTGTTATCTGACACTGGGTAGAAGAGTATATAAGGGGTAGATATGTGTTTGAGCTATTCAGAATACAGTGTGAGTTATAATGGTTGTATTTATTGAATCCTGCATTATTGGTGGTGTCTTAAAATCATCAATATTTCATTTTAAAAAAATTTAGAAATGCACCTAGAATTCAGAGTGAAATTAATCTGATGTGGTTTAATGTTTATTTGTTCTAGTCTGTTTCGACATACATAATGATCTAATCAGTGTGATATTACACTAGAAACTTCTGATCTGCTTTGAAAACTTTTGAGAGAAGAAAAATCTGAAGTTCAGGAAACTACAACAGTTATGGATTTACACTGCAACAGTTGATGCAGGCTTCAATAGCAGTTTCTCTTGGATTTATAACTCATGTTCCAAGATTAGTATCAATTTCATTTCAGCTGTTCTGATATGTGGTGATTTTATAATCTGGTATACAAAAACATCTTGGAGTTGTCTTAGTATGCTGCCAGAAACATAACATTCTCTTCTTGTGGGATATCTTCTTGCTCTCATTTCATCTAAAAAATACTGTATTTAAAGTCCAAGTCTGGTTCAACTCAATAAGAGCAGTGTCTCTTAGCCAGTTTTGTGGGTTTGGTTTTTTAGACTCGATTGAAGTGCCTTTCCCTGCTAAGGAACTAGTTTAAAATCATCAAAGCAATTTGATAAAGGATTTTTGGATGCTTGTCATCTAATACAAAAATGTGAAATTTATATAAGAGATTGTCACTGCTAAACCTCTGTGCAGTCTTCAAATTACTGTATAATAAGCACCTTGATTTTTGGTAACTTTTATAAGTAAATGTCTTCGCCTAGATTATTTTCTCAAATATTTTGTGTTGCGACTTTTTAAAATTTAGGAATACTTTATCCATGTCATATTTAATGAGGAGAAGCCTGTCATACATATTTGATTCTTCCAGGCTATTTTACAGGTCACTTAGTCTAAACATTATTTTTTTGTTTAGACTAATGGAAATGGTTGTTAAAAAAAAAAAGTGGTGTTGAAGATGAGAACTGTGTGGAGGAAACTAGTAATTTTGCTCCTCCTTCCTCTTATCGTCTTATCCTTTTGCAGATAGAAAAAAAATTTTATTTCTATCTGATTTTATACTATTTGTAATCTTGGAGAGCTAAGTCTAAGCACGTGAAACTGGGCTAAATATGACATATTGATGTACTTTCATACCAGTTATTGATAGTAAGGTTGTTCTCTCCTTTCCCAGGATAAGACAATGCTTGATGAAGAGTCACTGTCTTTATCTTGTGTACTTCCCTTGGGGGTGAGAAGAACTCTTCTGCTATGGTGGTGTACGGAACACTCAGAATCTGGTAGTTAGCTACGGGGAACATCCTGTAGGATTTCTGTGTTTTAGGGAAGACTGAAGAGTTGTTTTGGTTTTGTGGTTTGATTTGGTTTTGTTTGTTGGGTTTTTTGGTGTTGTGTTTTTTTTTTTTCTTTCTGGTGAAGTGTGGAGTCTGGTGTAGCTAACTTAATCTCAACTGGCCATAAGTTTATTTTTCTCAAGTGTCTCTTGGGGACCCCTTGGGTGTAGTTTTCAAAACTCTTGGGGTAAACTTGGGGAGAAACTTGGAGTTAAGTTTTAGCTTGTAAGGCAGGGGCTCATAGATTAACTATTGCAGAGCCAAATGAAAGTAGCTTCAGCCTTTCTGGTTTAAGCAAAATACCATAAATCATGCTTAGCTGATTACATGAAGAACAAAGAAAGCTGTGCTTCCATTCCAGTAGAGCAAGTGTGAAGTGACACGATGCAGGGTAAGATGATAGAACAGCTTGCTGTAACCAGAGGAAGGTCCTGCTCCAGACTCCTCTGGTGCTGGTCTGTCCCTGCAGAAGACTGATTCAGCTTACAACTACCAGAAAGCTAACCCAGCCCAAGAGAGAGCAGCTGTTTGCCAGATTAGCGATGTGGACCATCCTAATGTGTGGTCAGAGCCAGTGCAAGGGTGAGATGGTGTTGAGCACAGGCTGCCTAATCAGATGGAGAAAAGAGCTGGAGTGAGCTGTTGGGTTGCTCGGAGGCTGTGCAGCCCAGCCCAAGCCTCTTGGCAAAACCTGCCCCAGCCCCTCCTGTTTTCCCTGCAAAGCTGAGTTACTGTGAGGTGATTCAGCTGTTGGGTTTGTTTGGGTTTGCTTTCAGGTTTTTTTTTGTTTTTTTTTTTTTTCTCCCCAAGAGGTCCCAGTGCATTTCTGCACAAATGTTTAAAATTGCTGCTTATGAGTTTATTTGATGTGGGATAGCTGCGAATAGAATCGGGAGTTGCTGGCAATGACTTCTTTCAAATATGCAGCCAGCCAATCTGGAGTGGTTGAGAGGCTGGTGTTGAAGGGTTAAACGAGATTGAGCAATGCTCTGTGCTGTTTCTAGCCCAGCAGGAATCCCTCACAAAACTGTGCCTGAGCTCAAACCTGTTTGTTGCAAGCAGGATCTTGGAGCTGTCAATATTAACAGCTGCCTCTGATAACACCTTCATGCTTGAGCTGTCAGGGTTTGTCCAGGGAGTTTCTGTGCTTAACTACTTTGACTGAGACTCTTCTGAATTTAAAAACTTTAAAATCCTAAAACCCCAATTTCTAACTCACAGGAGCTACTGTTGCACTAGGTTAATTCCAGATGGAAACCCTCTTGGCATCCAGAATACTTGATGGCATGGTCATGAGAATGCCAGACGGCACTGAGTTTTTCCATTGTTAGACAGCTGTATGTGCGCTGGTGGTGTTAGAAACACTTGTCAAACTGCAGGCTGATCACAAAAGCGAGCTTAGTCTTTCTAGACTACTGTGTTCCCCCGATCCCCTGGCAATTCCTGTGTCTTCATAACTATTTTCCTGTTTTTTAAGTTGAAACAAGAAAGGAAAAGTGGCAGTACAGAGTAAATGGTGAAGTCAGCCATTTACATTGTGCATGAAGTGCCAAGGAAAGCTATCTTCCATTAACCTTTAACTGCATTAAGCGCTAAAATTTGCACAATTGTGTTAGAGTTATTCTTTTAACTTCCCCTGGTGTTCATTTTGCATATTAATTTTGAATTTATTTCTTGTCTCTTCAGTGACAAGTGTGTTCACAGAGGCTTGAAAGGCACGGTTTAGCATGTCTGTAGCATGTCTGCAGCACTCCTGCAGCCCTGCCCTCTTCCCTTGCCCCTGTGTCTGCACAGGCTGGTGCTCGCCTGACCTTGAGGAGCCAGTTCAGGCATCCAGTCAGGAAGGAAAAAAAAAAAATAAAAAAAATTACAGTGTGTCTAGTTTTATAGGTCTGCCCATACCAAAGTGTTACGGGTATGCCCCCTGCACGGTGGTTGACTGGGGAAAGGAGTGGGGGTGAGGAACCACCAGTTCTGGGGTGGGGTGGGAACGTGTGCCCAAGAGGTCTGCAGCTGTGGGT
This sequence comes from Pterocles gutturalis, assembly GCF_000699245.1. Lineage (NCBI taxonomy): Eukaryota > Metazoa > Chordata > Aves > Pterocliformes > Pteroclidae > Pterocles > Pterocles gutturalis. The sequence goes on from NW_010137996.1 coordinate 13,076, forward strand.
AGGAGCCAGATGCTCTCTTGGCAAGGAAGAAGTCCCAAACTCAGATTGTTTCTGTGTTGTCCTGCAAAAGTACATCACCAGCTGATGAGACTGAGGCCATAGTGACTCCTGAGTAAGCCTCTGCTTCTTGGCTGCTGTGGCGTGCTCAGCCCCTTCGCCTGCCTTGGGGCTGCCCCCTGCAAGGCTGTGTGCACGCTGCAGCTGGGGTGGTTGAACCTCTGGCTTGCTGCCATATATAAACTCTTACGTGTTTGGGGGTAGGGAGGTGTTTGTTTTAGCAGCACAGTACTAGCTTGGTTTTAAGTCTGGTTTTGACTGTTTAAGGGAGATTTAGCTTTCAGGTGGAGAGGTAATGTATTGTTAGAGTGACTTGAACAGCTTTGCGACCGTTCAGAGTGTGAATTGACAAATATTAACTTTTCATCCTCTCATTTTAATGCATAAATTGCTACATTCAGAACTACTTCGGCCGTTTAAAAAATGGTAAAAAGATGGTAACGTGTTTGTTATGAACACCCATTTCTGTTCTTCTGGTTTAATAAATCTGTGTTTCAAGAGCTCTCGACAGATTCTGCCATAGAAATGAGCTTCAGATTTGTGTCTGTGCTACAAAGATGAACAGAAACTAAATTTCACTGTTGTGCTTCTCCTTGGTATGGTAATGGGAAGACTGGTATTTGCAGCTGAAACTTGACTTGGTAATGACTGTCGTGACGTCTTCAAGAAATTTCTCTCATAGAGGGAAATGACATTTGAGAGGCTGTAGAGCCTTGACAATAACATGTGAATACCACCTTATGGATGTGACACAGGAAGCAACATAAGTAATGTGCTAGAAATTGTATGACTGAAACAGGCTTCCATATTTCTAGGTAGAAATATAAATTAACCATTAGAATATATGAGCTACTGTAATTGGCATTTCCTGACATGTGGATGACTGTAAGAGTCAAGATACTAGTTTTCTTGGGAATTTCTTAGGACTTTAAAGAGCTTGTGGTTTTTTTTTTTTTTCCATCTTGGAATACATGGACACATGTATCAGAAAAAAATTGTCTTGGCCTTTGTGGGAGTTCATCAGAAAATGTTTCTATTTATCAAATAAGAAATGCATATCTAGCTTAGGAGCAGAAGTACACATTGCATCACTAAACCCAAAACCATTTATAGTAAAATGAAGAGATTTGGAACACTCATACTTTTGGCCTATAAATGAAAAATATATTGTCAGGCCTATTGTTTAGAGCAGCTGTCTTTGAGTTAAATTTATAGTTTTGATTTTCTAGAACCTAACATCAAAGTTGTCCAGTTCTCGTTAGGATTTTCATCCCAAGTGTACTTCTGCTCTTTAAATCTGGCTTCCCAAAATATGGGCATAACTTTTTACAAGAGAGAATAAGGATATTTAATTTAGGTATTTTTTTGCATTTCTTTAGATTAAAAAAATCCACTTGGAACCAAAGTAAAAAGGTAATAGATTGAATTTGAGAAATACAAATATATTCTGTTCAGTAAAGGAATAATAATGCAGTAGCTTCCCTCTGCAAAGCAAACGTAGGCTCTAGCAGTTTGCATCTGACAGGTAGCTGTTGGAAAGCAAGGAAGTTTCAAATGAATCTCAAGGTCCCTGTAACAGGTGGCTGCTGATGGATAAGAATATTTTTGGCAACAGGTTGAAGATTTGTGTGCTCTAACATCAGTTTAATCCATTAATTACTGTGAAACTAGGCTCTGGTGGAAATAAATTTTTAGAAGACTCAGTTAAGCAATTTATTGGGTACACCTGGGTACTCAGAATGGGTTACAGCTGGAGGGAGTCAGAAGTCCTGTCTTGTAGCTACTCCTAGCAAAATGTGTCTTGAGAAAAGACACCTTTGACTGAAACAAACTTGGGTGTTTCAGACAATGAGTGTGTTGCTTTCTATGAAAAAGCTGATTCTCATGGCTACTTTGTTATTTCTCAAAACTTTTTTTCAAGAAGATGCAGAATCACTGAGAGTAGCAACCTGATGTATCTATTATGAAATAAAAATTAATGGGAGCAGTTAGGGGAAGAAATAAAATAGTATCTTCTTGTTTCCCTCTTGTTTTGTACTGCCTTTTTCAGATGAAATTCTAAACAGCCTTTAAAATGGAATGACATAAAGAACATACTGTAATATTGTGCTCAAGCACAGGATCTCATATTCTAACATTTCAAAGAACTTTACAAAGATAATTATAATTTTCTAGACGTGAGAACTTCCATTGTGACAGTATAACTTATCAAAGCTGCGTGATATCTGATGGAGATGTTGTCATACTCAGATGAACTGAGACAACAAAGTCACAAAATACTGAAAAATAATTAATTGCTTAGGGTAAAATTGTTTTTTTATGAGATCAGAATTTTTTCGGAGAAGGAAGGAGTCATTCCATGTAACGAGTGGAAACTAATATGGGAGTTCAGAAACCCTGTAAAGTATGAAACAGGCTGTTACAGAAAACTTAAATAGCCCGTATTACTATATCTAGAACTAACTTTTGTAAAGCTATTGCATGAAGGTGGACATCACTTCTAAATGGAAAAACAAAAATCCCATATGAGCATAAGATCCCATATAAAGCTTGGAAAAGCATAAAGAACCTGCAAGTGTACGATCCGTGTTAAATATTAAGTGACTCACAGGAATCCTGTTTGGCTGGTTCTCAGCTTTAGGGTTTCGCAGACTAAACATCACGGAACAAATATGTGATTCTCCATAAATGTACCTAGCGAGTGATAGAAATAAAATATTGGAAATTACAGTGAGTCCTATTATCTTATGTGATTACATAAGCATTGTATTCTGAGGCTTGGTTGAATTCTGTTTGAAGTAGTAAGTCAAGGTGAAAACTGATTGCTTATTTAATTTGGTAAGAAGGCAATGCATAACATTAACAAGGCCAAGAGTAATTTGGAAATTCACTTCACTATATATTGATTTGAGATGGCTAATGGTATTTTCACTTTATTGCAGTAATAGTCTGGTGCTCCTTTCAAAAAAAATACATGGAGCAGAGGGCGTAAATCGTACTTGTTGTGCCGCTTCCTTGGCTCATTTCTTTAGCTTGCTTTTGTCTCTGATGTGAAAGTAATTACATTTCAGTGTTTTTTTAAGTGGGATGGGGGACAGGTGAGTTTAAAAAAAAAAAAAATCACTTCTAAAGTTGCTGACTTCTCATTAGAATATTTATTTAGAGGATTGGGTTTTGCCAGCAGAGAAGGAAGAGGGACTGGTAGAAATACTGTAGTATAAGGACCAAAACAGACAAAGCAAATGTCACACTGGAAAGCAGATATGAATGACCCTTTTGTTACCCCTTCATAATTGCCTCCAGAGTACAGCTGATGACACGAGTGACTGGAGTTTATGCACAGTTGTGACTCAGTTTCTAAATTACGGCCAATGATAATGCTTTTCATGACCGTTGCGGCACAAGGATGGCATTGACTCCAATTTCTGATGCTTTGTCTGTATATCTGCTCAGATGAGAAAGATGCATCCTGTATTAAGAGCTGTTGGCAACTGAGACTGCACCAGTATTAAATAGTCTGTATGGAAGAACAGGTTATCGTTTAACTAGGTTCATCTCCTGTAAGGGCTAAGCACTCATAGTACAGAGCTGCTTGCAAATAACCATGATTTATTATTTTTATTTTTAAGTTTGATTTTTTTTTTAAGGAGTAAGTGCTTGTGGTTTGAGCAAATGGCTTTCAAAAATCAGGCTTTCCTTTCACAGAATAAAACTGATTTGACGCTGTGACAGTAAAACACATTTAAGTGCTTCCCTTCTGTTTTATGCACTCTGAATGAATTTTATCTGGTCTAATAAAATGCTTTTCAAAGAAACATCATTATGTTCTGTTTTTGATGCTTAATGTTCTTCTTCCATAGGTCTTGACTCTTTAAATGACTTGTTTATAACATGTATTGCTGATAAAGCTAGAAGGCTGATCTACAGCTGTCCAGTTCAGAGCTGCTTCCACCTGCCAGTTCTGCCTGTGACAGGTAGAGGTGCTGCCCTTTGCCAGAGATGTGGAGCTGCCTGCCTGCATGCCGCAGAGTGCTCGGTACCAGCATCGTCTGGGCCCTTATGCACCTTCTCTGGGCAGGGACCATGTCGCATCCCAGCATTAAGAGGGGAATGTTTCAGTATGGTTGCTGTATGTTTGTGTCATGGGAAAAGTTCCATGAAACGACTTGATTCCCTGAGATATTTCAGGACCTAGAAGTGGGTTGTGTCTGTTCCTTTGCAATGTACTAGTGCTTTGCAGTTTTTGGTTTGGATAATGCATAATGCTGCTTCTGAACCTGTTAATAGAAGATGTAAGGCTTCACAGGAGTGCAATTTTGAGGAAGATCTGGAAACATTAATCTGAGGATGAAAAACTGAGTGAGAGGTTTTTGTTAAATGACGGAAGCTTGTTAAGAAGTTTGAAATGCCACAGAGCTCCTGGAGGAGGTGATACATTGCATGGGGTAGGCTAGGCAACTGTGATTGGTAGCTTATCACATAGATAGTTGTGTGACATAGCTGCTTGAAATTAAAAAAACCAAACACACACCCATCCCATATTTCGGTATATAAATGTGAACTTTCCAGTATTGGTTCTCGTGAATTCTTCCTTCTTTTGTATAGCTACAAAAGAGTACAGTTTGGAATGTGGTTGTTTAAAATGTGAACTGTGATGTGTGGATAATTACTACCAGATGGGCAGTGTTAGCTTATTTGGACATGCATACTTGAAGCCCGGTTTCTGCCATGGTTTGCTCTTTTACATCAAGTAGCTGTTGAAGGACTTGTAACTCTTAATATGGAGGAAAAACTTGCAAAAGGTGAATAGGGCTTTTTGGCCAGGCACAGCCTATCTGTGGCTCTCAGAGCCTTGACAGGCAGAGCATGGGGCTCCCACACCAGGATCACCTTGCCTGGCCAGCACCAGGACTGTGCTGGGAAACATGAAATACTTAGTCCGGCTTGTTGCGCGTCCTCTCAAAGAAGTAAGACTTGCTGGTTTGACATAAAACTGAATGCTTCTGGATTAGCAGTCAGCAAAGGAGCTGTGGGATGCTTGAGGAACATCCACCTGTTCCAGCTTGAGAACTGCTCATAACCTGAGCTCTTGGAGCTATCTTGTATCTTTCTCACATGAAGATTTGGTATAGGTATGTAGCCAGGAGGGCTGGTTGCTTGTGTGCTTGGTATAAATATCTTTTTTTGTTCATTCTGGGATGAGGACTTTTGTAGAGCTTCCTGCTTTTAAAGCAGAGCTATGGCAACTGTTCAGACATTGATGCATCTTCACCCTCATTTGTATCCAGAATGACCCAAGGCTTGTCTGTTTGAATCTCAAGCTGTAGCAAAAATACTTGGTTGCTAGGAAAAATACTCTTAAGCCTGTAACTGGGCTGCGTAACTGCCAGTAACACAAACATGAATGACACATTTTGTAATTTATTCCATTCATTACTTGGTCATTTGTGTCATCTTGAAACTGTCACATTCTCCAGCCCTCTATCTTGGATCTCTTTTTCCATCCGGTTGCAGTGGAGCATACCTCACCTTCCCATGTCCTTGTTATGGGGCACACATCCCTCTGAATTCACTTTTCAAATTTTCAAAACATGAAGGATTTTTAACTGCCTAATCTTCCACAGAAAAGAAATGTCCAATTCTCCTCCTTTAAACTGAGAATTTTTTGTAGCATCTGATAGCAGAGGTGCACGACCGTGATAGTGCCTGTGGCAAAGCTTTTGTCCACAAACTCTGTTCTTGTTCCTTCCTACAGCTTCCGTGTTCATGGTAAAGCTAATAATGTTTTGGCTAAATCTCCACTGGATTTCTTGTGTGCCTACAATAGATTGTATTGGAATAAGAAAAATAGGTACCCAGTGATCCTTACATGATCTCAGCTTAAACTCATAAGTTGTGCCAGAAACGGCTTTAAATTGGTATGAAGACCCTCTGTGAGTCTTTGACAACTAAGTGAAGATGATCCCTACTGCCAGATTTATCTGGATAAATGAACAACGACAAAATTGCTCAATGCTGTTATGTTCCCACTTGGTTCTGCTCTTTCTAGTACTGATTTTTCAACTAGAATCTTGTAAAGCATGAACTAGAAGGTTGCTTAGTTGGAAGGGACCTTCAAGATCATCTAGTTCCAACCCCCCTGCCATGGGCAGGGATGCCTTCCACCAGATCAGGTTGCTCAAAGCCTCATCCAGCCTGGCCTGGAACACCTCCAGGGATGGGGCATCCACAGCTTCTCTGGGTAACCTGTTCCAGTGCCTCACCACCCTCACAGTAAAAAAATTCTTCCTAATATTTAATCTAAATCTCCCCTGTTTAATCTTAAAACCATTACTCCTCGTCCTCTTGCTACACTCCCTGATAAAGAGTGCCTCCCCATCTCTCCTGTAGCACCCTTTAAGTACTGGAAGGCTGCTGTAAGGTCTCCCTGGAGCGTTCTCTTTTCCAGGCTGAACAACTCTAACTCTCTCAGCCTGTCCTCATACAGGAGGTGCTCCATCCCTCTGATCATCTACATGACTCTCTAACAGGTCCGTGCCCTTCTTATATTCAGGGTACCAGAGCTGGATGAAGTACTCCAGGTGGGGTCTCACCAGAGTGGAGTAGAGGGGGAGAATAACCTCCCTGGCCCGACTGGTCATACTTCTTTTGATGCAGCCCAGGATATGTCTGGCTTTCTGGGCTGCAAGCGCAAACTGATGGGTCATGTTCAGCTTTTCATCAACCAGCGCCCCCAAGTCCTTCTCCTCAGGGCTGATCTGTATCCATTCTCCTCCCAGCCTGTATTTGTGCTTGGGATTGCCCTGACCTAGGTGCAGGACCTTGCACTTGGCCTTGTTAAATTTCATGAGGTTTGCATTGGCCCACCTCTCAAGACTGTCAAGGTTCCTCTGGATGCCATCCCTTCCCTCCAGCTTGTCAACTGCACCACACAGCTTGGTGTCATCCAGAAACTTGCTGAGGGTGCACTCAATCCCACTGTCCATGTCTCCAACAAAGATGTTAAACAACACCAGTCCCCATAACGACCTCTGCAGAATGCTACTTGTCACCGGTCTCCACTTGGACATTGAGCCATTGACCACAACTCTTTGAGTGTGACCATCCAGACAATTCCTTATCCACTGAGTGGTCCATCCCTCAAATCCATGTCTCTCCAACTTAGAGACAAGGATGTTGTGCAGGATAGTGGCAAACGCTTTGCCCAAGTCCAGGTAGATGATGTCAGTGGCACTTCCCTTATCCACCAACACTGTAACCTCATTGTAGAAGGCCACCAAATTTGTCAAGCATGTTTTGGCCTTAGTGAAGCCATGTTGGCTGTCACCAATTGCCTCCTTATTTTACAAGTGCCTTAGCATATTTTCCAGGAGGATTTGCTCCATGATCTTGCTGGGCACAGAGGTGAGACTGACTGGCCTGTAGTTCCCTTTCTTATTTCCCTTTTTAAAAATGAGGGGTATATTTCCCTTTTTCCAGTGAGCAGGAACTTCATCAGAGTGCCACGACTTCCCAAATATAATGGATAGCAGCTTAGCAACTTGAACCAACAGTTCCTTCAGGACCTGTGGATGCATCTCATCAGGTCCCATGGACTTGTGCACCTTCAGGTTCCTTAGATGGCCTCGAACCTGATCTTCTCCTACGGTGGGCAGTTCTTCATTCTTCCAGTTCCTGCCTTTGCCTTCTGTGATTTGGGCAGTGTGACTTGAGCACTTGCTGGTGAAGACTTGAGGCAAAAAAGTCCCTGAGTACCTCAGCCTTCTTCATATCCCAGGTAACCAGGTCTCCCGTTTCTTTCTGGAGAGGGCCTACGTTTTCCCTAGTCTTCCTTTTATCCCCAGCATACCTATGGAAGCTTTTCTTGTTGCCCTTGACGTCCCTGTCCAGATTTAATTCTGTCAGGGCTTTATCGTTCTTAACCTGATTCCTGGCTGCTCAGACAATTTCTCTGTATTCCCCCCAGGCTACCTGTCCTTGTTTCCACCCTGTGTAGGCTTCCTTTTTTTATTTGAGTTTATCCAGGAGATCTTTGTTTATCCATGCAGGCCTCCTGGCCTTTTTGCCTGACTTCTTCCTTGCTGAAATGCATCACTCCTGAGCTTGGAAGAGGTGGTCCTTGAACATTAACCAGCTTTCTTGGGCCCCTCTTCCCTCCAGGGCTTTATCCCATGGGACTCTACCAAGCAGATCCCTGAAGAGGCCAAAGGCTGCTCTTCTGAAGTCCAGGGCAGTGAGTTTGCTGTGCACCCTCCTCACTGCCCTGAGGATCTTGAACTCCACCATCTCATGGTCACTGCAGCCCAGGCTGTGCTTGAGCTTCACATTCCCCGCCAGCCCCTCCTTGTTGGTGAGAACAAGGTAAAGCATAGCACCTCTCCTCGTTGGCTCCTCTATCACTTGAAGAAGGAAGTTATCAACACATTCTAGGAACTTCCTGGCTTGCTTATGCCCTGCTGTGTTGTCCCTCCAACAGATATTGGTGTGGTTGAAGTACCCCATGAGGAGCATGAGGCTGCTCCTATCTGTCTGTAGAGGGCCTCATCCACTGGGTCTTCTGGGTCAGGTGGCCTGTAGCAGACCCCCACTACAATGTCCCCTGTCCCTGCCCTCCCTTTAATCCTGACCCACAAGCTCTCTGTTGGCTCCTCATCTAACCCCAGGTGGAGCTCCATGCACTCCAGCTGGTCTTTGACATAGAGGACAACACTCCCTCCTCGTCTCCCCTGCCTGTCCTTCCTGAAGACCCTTTATTGCTCCAGTCCAACACTCCAGTTGCAGGAGCAATCCCACCAGGTCTCCACAACGCCAAGAAGATTACCCGCACATCTTCCAGATGTGCGCACATGTCTAACTCCTCTTTTTTGTTCCCCATGCTATATGTGTTTGCGTAGAGGCGCTTATTGTTCTTTTTTTTTTTTACGCTGGCAGTCTCTATGGGTAGCTTTTTCTTTAATAGTGGTTGATGATACAAGTCTGTCTGGATTTCTTCATTTGGGAAACTATGAGCGGACAAGCTGGAGGTTGAGGCAGAAGGTTAAAGGGTACAAGTAAAAAGCAAAAGGGCTTTAGAGCAGCAGAAAGCAAGAAACATTTAAAAAACAGTAAGGCAGTGTTATTATATTTTATTTTGCATTTTTAGTCTCGGCCTCTGTTGATCCTTAGTATATTCTGATCTCATATGCCCTTTTCTCATCAAATTGCTTTAACTAAATACAAATACAAAATGTGTAGACCACGAAGCAGGCCTTTTGGAAACACTAACCAAAAATGTTAGTGTTTCCAAAGGGTCTGCAGCGTGGTCCAGCCACTAGGCTGAGGGGGCAAAATTTGAGATGTTTCACTAAGAGTGGGCTGGAAGAAATCAGGTTCAAGGATGAATTTTTGATAATTAGAATAAAGAATGAATACATAAACCAAGGGGAGGGGGTTCATTTAACAAAAAATAAATCTCCTAAGTGTGTTTGTACACTAATTTATTAATGGACAGGGTTACTCTAAAAGCATTGGAAAATCCCATTGGGAGCCTGCAACCTGAAAATAAAAGTTTTTGGGTAGTTAACTTGATTGCAAATCCAGTACATGGTTGTGTCCCAGCATGCTAGGATGCAGCTCAGATAACTCACTGCAGCATTCACATTTTCATCATCAGATGCTGTGTCTGTAGTGGGAACTGGTGTTGAACAGGAGCAAGATGACTCATCTCTCCTTCCTGACCAGGGGAGAGCAGGGTGAGTCCTCTCAGTAACAGCTCTCGGCTCTCCTGAGAATTTACCGCAGAGGGTGAGGCATGGTTTTCAATCTTAGCCCACTGTTACTGTAAAAAGCTTCTAAGTGCTTAATGTAAAACTGCTACACAGCTACTTAATACCTCTACCAGTGTGTCAGTGTCCAAATAAGTGTTAAAACTGCTTAAACTGTAGTGACTAAAAAGAGATATTTCCTATACAAGGTCAAAAAATACAAATATTTCTAGTAAAGGGCTGGCCCTTTCTTCTAACCAGGTTTTTCAGATGCAGAATAATTTCCTATAACTTGCAGCAGATGAGACTGCATAACATAAAAATAATTATTTTTGATTAGTCTTGCATCAGACCTTAATACATGGCTGTTTTTTGGGTGCTTATTCTTTCCGTTTTTTCTGAAGAACACTGTATTGTACTGCTTTATTTGTTCTGCAGACATGCAGGGAGTATTCCCCTCCTCTAGGACATGGTGCTCTTAACCAGGGGACCTGGTGAGTGAGTGCCGATGTTAGCCTGGGGTCAGGCTGCAGCGAGAGTGACCGGGTCAGATGGGGAACCTGCTGTAAAGGTGAAGTTTTCCATGGAGAAAACCAGGTGAAGGTGTGGCTGTGCCAGTGTGCGAACTCATCTACCGGGGTCAGTTGTATATTAGCTAATGGAAAAAGTCTAAGTGATTTTGGGGCCAATGCATTATTATATTTTTTTCCTCTAACGTGTCTTAGCTGAAGGAGTGGCATGCAAGAGAATTTCAAGGTCTCTGCGTGCGCAGGGGCAATGAACACACGCCTGGGCACTGGCAGCAGTAAAGCTGCTGTATCTGTGGCTCTCCTGTTCAGCTCAGGCCTCCCATGGCTTATTTTTGCATCAACAAATTAAGTGTGAAAGCAGCATATAACAAGCTCAGAACAGCTAAAAATAAGGTCCATTATCTGCAGAGCAGGGCAGCATTCCCTTTTGCGGTCCCGGCTGCCGTTTGAGCAAGCGGAGATCGATCGGTCTAATGTCTGAGGCTTGCCTTTCATAAAAGAAGGGCTGTGGCTTTAAGTAATCGCTGGCTGCTTGTGCCAATTGCAGAAGCTGCAGTATCTGCCGCTGTTGGGAGTGATCGGCGCGGAAGTAGGATAACCTGCAGAGGCAAGGTCCAGCGTTGCCGCTCTGCCGTGGCCGGACCAGCTGGGCTGGCTTCACCTATGAGTGCTGGGGGGCCAAGCGGGGGGCTGCCGGAGCTTGGAAGATGGGCTGCTCCAGCAGCAAACTGTGCCTCTATTCTCAGTGTGCTGCAGCAAGGGTAATTATTTGTTTCACAGCGCTTTTCCAACAGCTGGGAGCTGGACAGGAGCTTGGCCATGAGCAAGGTGTGAAAGCACCCTGGCAGTGGGAACCTGGACCTTGTCACCTCTGTGCCGTGCGTGCGAGGTGCTGGTCGCTGAGCCGTGGAGCAGCTCTGCTGCGGCTGTGCCTGCGCTTCTCCCTGGGGTGCGGGTCTGAGGGCACAGGGGCCTGCCCGGCTGCCTTCCCCTGGCCCAGGCGCAGCTCCTAGACAAAGCAGGGAGATGGGTGCTTCTGCTTGTTTTGAGCACCTATTTGTTATGGCTTTCTCAGTCAAAGAAATGTCATCTATCTTAAAATGAAGAACTGCGAGCAGTGGGGTGGGTTGTGTTCAATGTTGAACAGTGCTGTGCCTTCGCAGAAGACTGAGCATTTAGGAAAGTTTTTGGTTTTGTGTTTGAATAAGCTTAAGATAAATATTTAATGTATGCCTCTTTCATATATATACACCATACTTTTGTGCCCTTGACAGCTATCAGTTGATTTGTTCTGGAGGCTTATGTTGCTACACCCATCATAAAATATATAATTAATTGCTGCAAAGTAGGATTTTAATTGCAGTGTTATCCTGGAAAAAGCTGTTCTTTGTTTTAAAGTATAACTTCCTTAACAACAGAACATCTGTGTATTTTGTAACAGCAGAACTGTTATCCTAAATGATTCATATCTTGGCTCCTGCCTCTTGTTTTCCTACAGAACACATGTAAGTTAATTATTGGAAGGTGCCCTGCTCAGATCACTAGTAACCAAATGTTTGGGTTTGTTTGTTTTGTTTTTGTTTTTTTGGGGTTTTTTTTGTGTTTGGTTTTTTTTTTTTTTTTCTCTGCAGAGGGAAGAAGCACTAAAGCAGCATAAAGAGTTATCTCAAGAACTAGTCAACCTTCGAGGAGAACTAGGTAAGAATTTATTTTTACCTTCTTCATGAGAACAGAAATACAGCAAAACAGATCTGGAGAAAGACAGATGCCCTGGTATTGTAATGGCAGTCATTTAATTCCCTGACTGAATTCTGCGCAGATGCTTTACTCACTGTGTTTCTCTGGAGCACTGACAGCATGACCCCAGGTTTCCTGGCACTTATCTGACAGCTCCTAGTGGGGCCTCCTCACAAAACATGTGTCTGATGACCAAAGCACTCCCTTTCTTAAAAATAGGAGGATGGCTGACAGCATATATACCTCTGCTTGATCCCTAACTTATTTGTACGCTGTTTTCTAGAGATTTGCTGGGGAAAATCCATAAACCTGTGCATTACACTGCAAAATCTGCATTTTGTCTTTGTGGCTTGTAGGTGAATGAGTGTAAAATTAACAGAAGGAAATGCTATCATGCTAATGAGATTAAATCTTTGAACTCATCCTAGTGGACAGCTGTAATAGGAGACTGAGCCATAACGTGTCAGGGCTGGTTTTGCCAACTTTGAAGCTTGATTTAACTGCATTTAATGGTAACTTCATATAATTTATTTGAACTCAAAGCAGAATCATCTTGTGGAGTACAAAATTTATTGGACTGAAAATGATAACACTTGAAAGTGAAGCTTGCAGTTTATAAAAGCACACTTGTTTTATAATGAAGCCCCTTTAAAAAAGAAAAGCAAAAAGCTTTGAAAGCAGAGCAGTGTGGAACAGTTTCAGATACATCACTTATTATTGACATTACTTATGATTGAAAAGCTGTAAATGTTTATTTTCACGTGCTTTGGAAGCTGAGTATTGTCTCAGACAAACTTAAGTGTGAATGTAGGTCTTGGTACGTGCAGGTGGTGTGTTTAATGTTCAGATTTTTTTTAGTGCTGATGGATAAAGCAGGTATTCCTTGGCAACTACTCAGAGTTGGAAGTGTGGTGGGGAGGGAGGAGTCTCCTCGTTCCCCCAGCTGAAGCAGCCGAGCACAGCTTCTCCACTTGTCACTATCACTGTTGTCCAATTTAGAGGGTTATGTGTAAAATGAAGCTTTCCGGGAGCTTTATTTGTTGCAGCATAAAATTGCAAATGTGTGAATGGGGAGTATCACAAGCAGAGAGAGCCTTGCAGCCTAAATAGATGAGAGTACCAAAGATGCTGCAGAAATGCATAGCATTTTCTTTCTTGGAACCTTAGTACTAAAAAGCTGAGGCTTTTCTAGAGCTTGGTGCAGTCTGGCATTTGTCAAGCCACATCTTTTAACCTTGCTACTGATGAAGAACCTGGACTGCAGTTTTGCAGTTGTTTCAGGTAGGTCTTGGTAGGGGCTGGCTTTGTGTCACTCTGCCCTGCCTTGTGCCAGCACTGCTGCCCGGGCACCTAAATCAGCTGAAAACTAGTGCCTTGAAGTGCTGTTTTGCCAAAGCTGCCTAGCCTGGCACATCATGGGGCTGAAGGAGCACTGGTGCTGGAACAGGGAAAGGGGAAGGAGCAGCAAGGCAGAGGGTTGTGACCCCCATCAGCTGCAGGTGGCAATTCTGTCACCCTAAAGTGACAATGACAAAACCAGAGTCTTAGTGTGGAAACAAGCTTATCGCATTCCTACAAAGTTGTGTTACAAACATTAGAAACTAGATTTATTTTTTTATGTACATATGTGTGACTTTCTGTGCAAACCCATTGTTTTATCTTGTGAAAATTACTTCAGAAGGATTGCCGTCAGAGCAAGAAAGTCTCTATTCTTCTGTGTGCTTGCTTCTTCAATATTATTTTCCCTTCGTTAGCCTAGGTACTATGTTTGTCACTTATCAGGAAAGGGAAAATTCAGCTTAGATGGGCAGACCAAAAGCTAGCCAGCACTTTTGCCCATTACCACTTTTTGGGTGTGTTTTGGTTTTTTGGGGTTTTTTGTTTGTTTTTTGGGGTTTTGTTTTTTTTTTTAAAGATTAGTTCTTTCTGAGGGTGCCTCATTCTTAAATGAGCTTCTCATGAACTTGTTACCTTCCTGCTTTGATTAACAGTCTGCTGGACTCATATGTGGAACTGCTGTTGCAAGAATATGCCATTCAGTAGAGTGATAACTAGAAAAAACTTCAAATGCAACTGAGATTGCAGGATCTGTGATGCCCGAGTGCCCAGAGCTGTCAGCCGGAGATGCTGGCCAGCATGCTGCTGGGCAAGGTTGTCAGCCCTTCCCCTCATGGGGCTCATCTTACTGGGGCAGCTCTGCAGGAGCATCCAAATGACAGCCTCGGGCTCGCTCCCCTTTGTAAGGTTTACAGACTGTGCTTTCAGTGAAGCATTTATCATCATGCAGCTCCTTTGTCTTAACCACATCACATGTCTAGCCTGTCTGTACTTCTCTTCTCAGCATGTAAAGGGAGTGGATTTTATCACAAATTAAAAACTACACAGCTCTTCAGTTCTATCTAGCTTTAAAAATATTTGTTTTTAAAAAAAGTTTAAAAATTAAATCAATTAAGCCAGACAGACCTTATTTGTTGACAAGGTGTGAGGAAAGCATTCTTGTAACGATAGCTTTAGCTGAAAATAATCTGTTTAAATACACACCTGCTAATCAGCTTTCTCTTGCCACTGTTAAATGGGTATAGCTGAACTTGGGATTTCCAGAGGCTATTTTGACCTAAGTACTGTGAATTTTGATTCACAGTATGATCTAGGTACAGATTGGCTTAGAAAGCTGAGTACGGTTTGTATCTTATTCTGGCCATGTGGATGTGTGTACATGTTTCGTGGAGTCACAGCTGCTGTGTTTTTAATGCATGTTGGCTTGCAGTTTGGGAACAGGCAGCCTTGGAAGAGGCAACAGGTGTGCCCAGCTTGGTGTAGTCTGTGCCTTGCACGTTGCCGAGTTGGAGAGGAACGTGAAGTCTGCAGCTCGCACCCTGCACAGTTTGGGCTCCTCAGTTTCTTGCTTTAAAGTTTAACTCTGCATGCTCCCAGGCTCCTTGATTTACCTTGTAAAACCACATTGGCTTGCTGTCAAATTGTCCATTTTGCTGGGTTATTCTGTATGACCCTTTCTACCAGAGTACCTTTTTGTTCAATGATTTAAATGTGCGTTATGATCCCAAAACGTGCTTGTGGCTGTGCAGAGCATGGGGTGGGTGGTTACCACATGCTGCTTTCTGCTCGCGGTAGCTAGAAATGTGTGCAAGGGTTAGGAATGATGAGGTGTCTGGGGATGGACTTTTCCAAAGGAGTTCGAATTAATTAACAGTTGGGTTCTGAACTTGGGGATCCTTAAAGTCTCCAGCCACAAAGACTAAGCTTTGTGGTTTGAATGTTCTGGGAGCTTGGAGCAGGTACGGATGTCCTGTTTGTCATCTGCTTCCCTTCTTATTAAGACACAAGCTGGTGTGTAAATTATTTCTAGTTACCTGTTCAGTTATGCAAGTAAAAAAATCACAAGAGCTGCATATTTCTTCAGAGGTACAAAACTACTCCTCTAAATTAATAGCGCCCCAAACTGGTTCGGAGCCTCTTGGCAACTGTGCTGGACGTGATCTAGCTCAGTCCTGCAGCAAAACAGCAGATGCGGAGCTGGCTCAGCCTGCCCTTGAAAACAGCCTGCCTTGGCCCTTTGAAAATAGCCATTCGTGAGCCCTTTTCCATGGCTTCCATATGTCCCGTACGGCCAAATGCCTGACCGCTCTTTCTCCGCTCCATTTGCTGCATTGCAGTTGATAAACAATATTTTCTTCGAAATGCCAACATGCTATTTTTTATTAAGAAATTACCTTTAAAAGGTTTTGGAGGTTGGGATAAAAGAGACTACTGTGTTTTACAGATGGATGGAGTGATTGACCTTGCTTTTCACATTTTAGTGATCCTTAAAAATACTCACTAGCAGGTAGACATTTCTGTCAATTATTTGGGGCAGTGCCTAATTTGCCACGAGCTGTACGCTTGCCTGTCTGCTGACACTGTAGTGTTTGCAGCGTCAGAGGGTAGGAACTTATGTCCTGGCAGGTATCTGAATGCTTCACATATGTATTCAACCATATCCACTTAAATGTACCTTGAAGCATGCTGGTTTGGTCTACCTACCTCGTTTCAACTTGCCCAAGAACAAAAATATGAAATGTGGCTTAACATTCTGTACAATTAGTCTCCTTATAGAACTAACACCAAAAGAAACTTGGTCATAAACTTGAAAGTGTGTTTGGTTAGAAGAATTTTCAGTGTTCAGAATTAATTAATTAGTGATTAATTTAGTGATTTAAAAAAAAAAATTATATGGAGAAGAAAATGAGTCTTTGTGTCTACAGCAGACTTACTGATCAACAGAACATATACAATAGATCTTGCAATGTGAAATGTAAAGTTAGAGCGATAAAGTGTTATGCACTATGACCTGACACCATGCTACATACTCGATGTTTTCTGGTAATTATCCCCCTTCACATCCCCCGCATTTATTAAAATGCTGCTAGTTTACTGTCCCAGTGACCTATGTTTCAAAATGTCAGTTAGTCTAATGGCTCTTCATAAATCATAACTAGACCTGTGCGTGACTTATGAAGATAACTTATCTTTCAAAACAATTTAATTTAGGGTTCAAAAAAACCCATTATGTTTTATCTTCTTAAAGCTGTGGTTCTGGTGACTTTTAGGGGAAGGTAAGTTGAAAAATATTTTCATGTAAGCATTTCAGCCATAAGGCCTGAATTGAATGACAAATTGTTTTATAACTAGAATAAGAAAAAAAACCCGTTTGTAAGAAGGAGTATTGAACAATTGTAAGGTCTTATCTCTTGACTACTTTTACTGAAAATATGAAATAGATGTCTTGGGGAACCTAAGGCAACTTTTGTAGTCCTTTCCTTCAGCTGCTGCTACTGTTCATGTGGTCTGGATCCGCTGCCATTTGCAGTATGGCAGGGGGCTGCCACGTGCCTGGTTCTCCTTTGCAGGCATTTCTTTTATGGTTCTGGCACACAAAAAACTTTTCAATGAAACACCCAAGATGAAAGTTGCTGTTGTTAGCAACTACATATGAATGTTAATTTTATATGTCAAAAACAGAGTTTCTGATCTGAAGATAAGCTGTTACCAAGACTCAGAAACTCCCTGTGACTGCCATGGTCATGGCTCTGCCCAAAAGAACCAGGCTTGTAGTTTATAATAAACAGGTGTTAAGAAGCCTAAAAATACAGATTAATCTTGTTCCCTGTTGTAATACAGGGAGACACACTGTTGTATGATTGGGAGGAGCGGCTGGGACAACCAAGTGGGGGGAAAATATTAATGGCCTTGCTATTTGAATGAAGAAGTAAATCATGCTTCTGGCTGCCAAGTGCACCATTCCATATGCTCTATGATGATGTGGAATTGTGGGGGGAAGCGCTTTAAGAAGGGAAAGGAAGCACATTAGTACAAAAACTCTACAGCATGCCCTCCAAGTGTCTCAGAAGTGGATGAGAAGTCAAAATAGAGATTTTGTGTGTGCTACTGGAATAGGACACGTTCTAGGTAGAAATTTTTTTCTTCAAAATTAAGCACCAGTTGTATGAGAAAAACTGAGTAGCCATGAGGTTTGGGTAGTCAGTTTTGCAGGATCCCCTAGCAGTGGAGGAGTGGCCAAAGTGAGAAATTAACTCCTTTTTCATGGCTTGTCCCTGTCTTAAAACAAGGCAGTATACAGTTATAAATTAGATTATGCAGTCTGGAGATGGATAGGGCCCTGCAAAATACTTGCTGGAGATGCTTGAATTTAAAGTATGGGGACAAACTTTTGTTTACAGGACTTCTCATAATTTCAAATCAACAATTCTTCAGTCAGTGCTTTTGCTGAAACTTCTTCACATGTGCGGTTTCTTGCATCAGCTTCATATTGGGAGCTCACTGATAGTGTTGTGGTTCTGCTCCTTGTTTGGATGGCAAGGATTCCAGACAAGCTTGTGATCTGCAAGGAAGCATAGCAGGTTCCAGCTTTGCAGGTGCCAGATGTTACCTTCAAGGTAACACAACGTTCAACTGCCAATGCAAGTTTTAAAAGATTTTGTTTGCGTTTGTAACATTAGTCTTCTCATAAATCTGAATTGCAAACTGGCTGAACAAGAACTCGTGTCTCTTTGCTTTGACAAAGGCGTGGTTTGCTATTTGCTTTTATTCTGAAGTGTTTTGCATCATCTGAAGTTCTGCATGCTGACACTTCAAAGATAAGACAATGATAGGCAGCACATTCTTTTAGCTAAATGGAGGCAAACAAATGGCTCTGGCCTTACAAATAAAGAATTGGATCACAGAATCACAGAATGTTAGAGATTGGAAGGGACCTCGAAAGATCATCTAGTCCAATCCCCCTGCCGGAGCAGGAACACCTAGATCTGATCACACAGGAACGCATCCAGGTGGGCTTTGAATGTCTCCAAAGAAGGAGACTCCACAGCCTCTCTGGGCAGCCTGTTCCAGTGCTCTGTTACCCTCACCATGAAGAAGTTTTTTCTCATATTCAAGTGGAACCTCCTATGTTCCAGCTTGAACCCATTGCCCCTTGTCCTATCACTGGATGTCACAGAGAAGAGCCTGGCTCCATCCTCCTGACACTCACCCTTTACATATTTATAAACATTGATTAGGTCACCCCTCAGTCTCCTCTTTTCCAAGCTAAAATGCACACTTCTTTGTCTGTTGGATTTAAAGGATTAAAGGAAGTGGATCATTTGAAGCATTTTGCTACAGTTATCTCAAATGAGGCATGTGAGTTGCCTGCCTCTCAGCTATACCCCTTGACTCTGCTATAGATGGTCAGATCCATTCTGCGTGTGGCTGGCTGTGTAACATCTCCATTTGGCTCACTGCCTGGTTCTTTGTTCTTTGCATTATAAAATAATGTCCCCTACCTATGATGTTTCCTTTTCCCCCAAAATGTTACAATACAAGCATATGTATTCAATAACATTACACCAATGTGATGTGTGAATGCCATTTTTTTTTTTTTTCTCCCAAGGAGAAGAGTTATTATAGAAGTTTGTGGAAGAAATACAGATAGGGAAATAAGTGTCTTTCTTGGTGGTGATATAGAAACTATAGGAATCTGTGAAATCTGCTTGGGTTGCCGAGAATGTTGTGGTATGTTTCATTTGAGCCTTTAGTTGCATCGTTGCCAGTCACAGGATGAACAGCTTGGCTTAAATCTGTCCTGATCAGCAGATCTTTCACACTGACCTAGTGTAGAGCTAAGCCTGCTGTTAAAACTAATTTATGTAGACACACATGCAGACTGATTTCCATGTAGTGTAGCTCATTCTCTTATACTTTCTAGTTCAACTGCAGGTTCCAAATGATGGCAGCAGGGCCAAGACTTCTTTACAGTTTCCTTATGAGTGCAAGATCATTCATCCAGTTACTCGCTTGCTCTTGCTGAGCTGTAGCAAAGAGGGAATCTGACACATGCGTAACTTGAGACACTCCGCTGGAGCAGGCTGCTGTCCCTAGAGCCAAGCCCAGTACTGCTTTGGGTCCATGAAGATACTGTAATTTATGTAACTTAAGGCTCAAACACAACTGTGGTGAGAATTTTCTGCACTGCCTGTACAGAAATCCTTGAATCTTTCTATGCTTTTATGTAGAGTTAATATTTATACTGTTTGGGCAGTGTTCCAAGCTGCTATAAAGTGTAGGTATGCATGACTTCTTCCATATTATATTCAAGTTAACATTGTAGTTGATTTTTCTCTTAAGTAGACTCTCATCTAACTAATTATTTTAAACCAAAGCACCAGAGTCTGTATAGAAGCAGTTTTGATTAAGGTCAGTGACCACAGGCATGTGTTAGAGGCCCTGTTTCACCTTGCTTCCAGGCTTTGTGTGCAGATGCAACTGCACAAGGCACTTGCTCCAGCCATGCTAACAGTGGGAAAATGACTTCTGCTCAGGCCTGACTGGCTGGCATTGGGAACGCTAAATTTCAAACTCAAAAGTACAAGTTACTAACTTCTGTTTTGCCTTTTAATCAGCTGTAAATACAGGGAGTCAAACCTAGGCAGTCTTCTTACATTGTGGTAATATAAACGTAAAGAGAATTACACAGCATTTCTTTCTGTTTTCTTAATACTCTGCACTTTCTGCCTGAAAGTATTCTGTATCTTGCATATTTAAATAATCTTGGGCATATGAATATTAGTAGTACATTTCAGACTGGAGGTTCTGTGTCGCTCTGTATTGGGCAGTCCATCCACGTCAGGCTAGAATTGCTTCTCTGCTGCATATCCAAGCATGACTGATGTTGAATGGATGGTCTTCAGGATATTAAGACTTTCAAATTTAGCCAAGTGGTTTATATATCAAAAAGTGAAGTACTCTGACAAATAGGCTACTGAAATGGGATTGAATTAGGTGAAGCAGCAAATGCAATTAAATCTTTTATTGGAGCACTCCAGTGTCTCTTGTGAGACATTCATTTTTCATTGTCATGACAAACTGTCAAACTTATGCCTTCTGTATGGGTTCCTGGCTTAACTAGATCCAATTAATTGTTACCACAAGAAACACTGAATTTGATATTTTTGCAAAGATCTTTTCATATGTCCTTGGAGGTGGTGCTCACTTCATGGATAAATTATAGCTGTCTTTGTATAACTGTGTTGCAGTGCAGAGTTCTCACTGTCTTTAATACTTGTGATGAAGATGGTGACATTAGCATTAAACTTGATCCAGTTACTTTTTTTCTTTTGACATCTTCAGTAACCACTTCTGCAGCTTGTGAGAAATTGGAAAGAGACAGGAATGAGCTACGAGTTGTTTATGAAGGATTTTTGCAGAAGTTAAACCAGCAACATCACAATGATTTAGCTGAGCTGGAGGAAAGGCTTAAACAGTTTTACACTGCAGAATGTGAGAAACTCCAAAGTATCTGCATTGAAGAAGCTGAGAAGTACAAAGCGCAACTCCAGGAGCAGGTTTGTGACATTTAAAGTAGAAATATTTTCTAGCAATTGATTTCTGCTACAAATGAGCCTTCAGAGAATCTTAGGTTTTGCTAACAACGGCGTTACTTATTTAATGTGGAACTCCACTTTGTTGTAGCTATAAAAATACTACTACCCTGAGCTGTCCAGATCTTAAGCTTGTGTTTAAACGTGGTGGAGATTCCTTGTGTTTTGCAAACTTCAGTGACTTCTAGAGCTCCACTGGATGTTTGAGGCAGCTCGAGTTTTAAGATTTAGAGAAACACACCTAGCCTGTGACTTTGCTTTGCAACAACTCCATGTGTGTGACAAGATGCATACATCAGCCTGTTGGTAGTGGTAAACTGGAAGGCGTTGTTCTCAGCTATTAAGTGTTGTATGTGGCTTAGCTTCTCCTGTGACCATCTGTTAAGTGGTACCTAGACCATTTAAAACATATTCCATGTACTGCATAAAGCCATTGGAACAATACTTTAAACAAGGATTAAACTGACACATGTAAGGGGGAGGGAAAAATCATGTTGTCATATTGCAGGTGGACAACTTAAATATCACACATGAAAACTTTAAGTTGGAACTTGAAAACAGCCACTCAGAAAAAGTAGAGGAGCTGAAAAAGGAGTATGAATCCTCTTTTTCAGGCAAGTATATTGTATTCAAGTACATATGCTGCAGTGCTGCTATTCACAAACAAAAATATTCAAGCTTTTTCATCAGTTTGTCTACTTCCCTGTTCTTGGCGGTCAGCTATCTTTAAAAATGTTGGCTGAATTCCCTGGTTTAGAACTGAACAAGTCTCATTTTACATACAGAAATAACTGATCCCCAAATGAAACTCATAAAACAGTTTAAGAGTGGAGACAATTTTTCTTCCAGATGTCTGAATTGCAGTCTGCCCTGAAAAATCTCAAGTTAATGCGTTACTGCTCCCACCCCCCTAGTTGTATAAGGAGCACCTCAAAATTGAAATGGAGGATAAGCAGGGTTGTGCGCTTTCCAGAGTGACATGGGAAAGTTGAGAAATATTACTCACAGCTTACAGTATAGTGGGGCAAAGGTTGTTTTTCAGGGAGGGGGTGGGAAGCACGCTCAGTTTTAAATGGCATTGCATCCAATTGATTTAAGTGATGATTTCCATCCTCCCTCCAAGTCCACATGATAGCCAAGTTTCCAGTGATAATTATCGTCTTATTAAAACCGGTGACGCTTCCACTGCAAAGAGCAAACTTCTCTGTGTGGCATCTCTGAAGTACAAAGCAAATGTTTTTCTAGAAGTTTTTGGAAGGCACAATTTGAGTTTTTGCTGCTCATCATCAGAAAATCAGCTTTTGTCAGATGTGGCTTTTGTGCTCAATTCATCCATTTGTTGCATGTAGATGAAAGCTTTCAAAATTGACACACTATCAACTAATGCAATGGATATGCAAGGTGGCAGTCAACAAAGCTGAAGCAGCAATAAATCTGATACTTTGTACACGTTTTGGATCAGTGATGGTGTTCTTTCCATGTTGTCGTTGACTGCATATCTGCATATGTGTATTGGCTAGCTTTTCATGCTTTGACTTTTCAAAAAGAATTTTCATTTCTTAAGCGGTACTAAAAATCTGCAAAAATGATTTGTTGCAGAACTCAAGAGTGCCCATGAATCTGAAAGGAAGTCGCTTGAAGATTCCTTTAAAGAGAAGCAGGAATTACTAGAGGTTTGTTGAGGGTTGGAGTCATTGCAACAGTCTAAAACTTAAAAGGCAGTTTGGAGACGTGCACTGAATTCTTGGCCTAACTATACTGTATCTTTTCATTTCAGAAAAAGATTGATGAATTGAAATGTGAAAATGACTCTCTGAGTGAGAAGTTGAAATTAGAAGAGCAAAAACAAATAGCCAAAGAAAAAGCCAACCTTGTAAGTCTTGATCTTCAAAAGTAATGCAGATGAGCAGATCTTGTAAGCCTGGGTTTATTTTGTTGCATAATATGAAAGGTTTGCAGTCAAGCCTGGATAGGGGTCCCATACTTATTAATATTTTATGTAAATGGCTTGCCTGACAGATGTTTTTCTCAATCTGCAAATGTTGTGTATTAACCTTACCATTATAAATCTATACAGCTGTTGCATGTCTAAGTCAGTGGTGTAAGTTATAGCCTAACTTAAATGGAAGACCTATGTGTATGCAAAAGTTGTACCTTAACTGCCTTCTGGACAGTCAGTAAATGTTCTGATGGTGCTATGATCAGTGTGGGCTTAACGACAAAACTTCCGCCTTGTATTTGAGTCTTTAATGCATTAATTCAAACATTGATTCATATTTGTTGCTGATTTATCCTTCAGGTAAAGTTTTATTTTGTCCTGCCTTTCCTCCCAAGGCTGCTGTTACCTGTGATGCTCCTGGGTTAGAAATGTGCTCTGAGAGAGGGTTTTCGTGCATCGGGAGGGATAGACACAATCCTGGTTACCTGGAAATTACTGGAATACCAGTAGTATTGCTTATCCCACAAAGAGAAATTTCATGCTTAAAATCCCACTTAGGATGCTTCTAGCAGAAGTTGCCCTGGTTTTCACTGGAATTTATTTTTTTATCTCTTACTGCTTATTTCAGTGGGAGGACAGAGTTGCTGCAGGAAGCATCTGCAACCCCAGTACATTGCTGTGGTTGGGAGATACCAAAGGGAACACGTTGTACACTGCACTTGGGAGTTTGAACTGTATTCCAGAGGCATGCTCAGGTGTTTTATTTAAAGGAGCAATAGTCAAATGCCTTTACATAGCTGCAAATGCACTTTGCATCCTGACAGCATAAGACGCATCATAAGCTTGAAGCTTCTCTATGGAAAAAATACTGATTTGACCCAGTATGTTCTTCTGTACTAAACGCAAACTCTGCACTATCAGAATGCCCTTTGAAGACAGAGGTGTATTTCCAACTCTCCAGTATTATTTAGGTAGTGTCACTTGATATTACCAGCTTTTTTGTTAAAATCTTAAGTAGGTCTTTCAGTCTTTTTATCTGGCTCTGTGTTCTATTATGAGTAGCTACTGTGGTGGCTCAGATTTAACTTTTAAAAGACATTTTAAGGCCATTGGGGCAGAGGAGGGAAAGAAAAAAAATTAAATTTTGAACATATGGTAAGCTGCCTTTAAACTTTTCAGGATCACTTTCCTCACTAGCTCCTAGATTCCATGGAAAGCTACAAAAGGGAGGAATGAAGTTCAAATTGTCTGCCACCTCCTCTGAGGCAGCACACCCCACCCCATCCTCATGTGGACTTCTGTTCAAAAGTAAAAATGAAACAAGAACCACTAATGCTACAGTCCTTAAAAACAGGCAGGAGAATGAAATGGGTAGGTGATGAGGCCCTTGTTACCTGTGAAAATGTCCTGGCTCTGTCCTTGTGGGACTGCGCCCCACA
This sequence comes from Pterocles gutturalis, assembly GCF_000699245.1. Classification (NCBI taxonomy): domain Eukaryota; kingdom Metazoa; phylum Chordata; class Aves; order Pterocliformes; family Pteroclidae; genus Pterocles; species Pterocles gutturalis. The sequence continues at coordinate 37,454 of NW_010137996.1, forward strand.
AAACTGCAGGAGTTGCCCTCTGAGTCCTGGGTTTCAGATGTGGCAGTGAGGCTGTTGCTCAACACAGTACACCTGTATTCTTGCCCAAATATGCTACAAGAATTTTTGTTTGGTTTTAAAGACAAACGTAGCTACACAACACAATCATTCATTGATTTCTGTTCCACTTGGCCTGCCTGGAAACGGACTGAGACTTGCTTTATTTCTCCTTATTTTATCCTGTGACTTTGCCTTTGAAAGGTGGAGAATATGTTTTACTCTGCAGTGTTTGAGTGGTTCCTTACTCTGGAAAAGAGGTCCTTGAGGAAACCAGATCTGGCCCTGCCCTGTCCCCTTCCTGCTCTCCCCTCCACCTCCTGGAAAACAACAAAAAAAGGAAAAAGAAAAAATACTTGCTGTATTGTAGATAAATCATGGATGTACAGCAGCGTGAGATTTTTGTGTGCAATTGCATTGCTAGGCTTTAAGAAGAATGTAAAAACAAAAATTTTCAATTTCTGCTTATGAACCAGCTACCTTCAAACTCAGAACAGGGAAAATCAGCTACAGTCAAGTTCATAGCTGTACATTTCTGGTGCTTTTTGAACTACTCCAGCATCTGAAAACTCTTCACATATTTACTTTAATTATCTCTTGGGATGGGTTATTAGTAATATGAAATAAATGTTGGAACTCCTAGCCTTAAAGGGAGCCTTTGGGCACTCCTGCAAAACAAGTTTTGCTGTGTTAGCTTTGGTGCCTGCCTTTGACTCACAAAGGTTTTTCACGTTTGTGCATAAAGCTTTTTCTGAATGCCTTCTAAGGAAAACTGCAACTGTCCACCTACATGGAAGGACAAACAAAATCAGAGGAGAAAGTGGTAGCAGATTTTTTTTTTTTTTTCCCTCAACTGTTTGGCTTGATTTCACTTAGAAAAAGTAATAGTAGTTACCATCTTTATTTTCTTGCTCTTCCTAAATCTCAGAGAAACACTTACATTGTTCCTGAAATTGAGGGTACTAAGCAAGCTCTGTGGAAATCTTTCAGAAAAACCCGCAGATCATGTATCTGGAACAGGAGCTGGAAAGTTTGAAAGCAGTGCTGGAGATCAAGAATGAGAAACTCCATCAGCAGGATATAAAGCTAATGAAGATGGAAAAACTGGTGAGTTTTCCTTGGGATGTGTCAGTTCCGGGCCATGTCTCTGAGTTACGTTCTGGTAATGAGTTCAGGCTGGTCAGACTTACATGTGAGGATTAATTTTTTTGTTGTTTAAAAGGAAATGATACAATGGTACAATTGTATCGGCATTGGGGTGTAATATAAAAACAGGGAAGGAATTACCAGATGCTGTAAATGACATTTTAACCTCTTAAGATAACTACTGGTTTGCATAAACCGTAGCTAAATTAGTACAGGGTCATCTGGGAGCCTCTTCCACATTTCCTCTTCTCATCCCTCCCTTCTCCTTATCCCCTAAAGAAAGAATCCTTACCTGCTCATATTTGTGCAAGTGTTAAGGAAGATAGATTGCACTGTCAGGAAAACATTTAATATGGAAATTATCTTAATTAAGCAAGAAGTGGTCAAATATGAAATGGCATTAATGTTTTCATCTAGAGTTGATTAGCTTAGATGAAACACTTTAGCTCTTACCTTTAAGCTACTTGTTTAGCTGTGTGGATTTGCTCCTGATCCATGCATAATTCCACATGAAAAGGCAATTTTGGGGGCACAGCTTGTAATTACTTAGCATGTTCTTATTTGTGGCAGGATAGGGTCCTTATCCTGGGTGGGGCCTTGGAACACTCTTGTACTACTTCCTTAAGCAAGATTTCAATGAAGAAGTATAGAAAGCGGTTTGGATACAAAGGAATACATTCATGTCAGTTCAGAATTGTACAGCATCTTATGTTGCCCTGGTCTACAATTACTAGTAAATTACTAGTGAACCTTCATCTTTTCTGACAGATGTTGGCCAAAATATAGAAGCCCTTGGACCGTGCAACCGTTTGTAATCACAGTTTTTCCCTTAACTTTTAATAACATCCTGCAGCAATGCAGTGGAATCAGGAGAGCAGCAGGGAGAGCTGTTTAAGCAGGGGAGCTCTTGAATTTGTCACATCAGCATGCTATTTCTAGATAGTCTTCTGACTGCAACAGCTTCTAAAACTGCTGCCCGTCACTGGCAGAAGTTATTAGGACGTGCTGGCTAACTAGTAGATGCCTTTTCCAGTCCTCCCTTGTTGGCATCTAATCAGCACCAGTGGCAAAATGCCAGTGTTATGCAAAGATAAAGCAAGTAGGATGTATTTGACTGTTACAGAATATTAAGCCTTGATAGCAGCTCAGTCTGACATTACTCTAGGTTTTTGCACTTACTGTAACAAGGTCTGCAAACTCCAAATTATGAACTTCAGTGATAGCTCAGTCTGTATCTTGATGAGTGGTGTATGGGTTTTACTTTAAACTGTGATTATTTTTTTTTTTCCTAAGCTGGAGAACAACACAATCTTAATGGATAAATTAAAGAAGGTTCAGCAAGAAAATGAAGAATTAAAAGCTCGGATGGACAAACATGTGGAGCTTTCAAGGTGAAAAATATCTCTGGGCTTCTAAGATGTTCATATGAACCAGGAGAAGGTGTTCCTGTGACGAGAGAGAAAATTATGTGTACTGTTAGTGACTAGGATTTTGTAGTACTTTGTAAAAGAACACACCCCTTTCTTCCCCGCTTTTGTCTCTACAAATGTGCATTCCTGGGTAGAAGAACAAGCAGGAACAGATTGTAACAGGGTAAAGGTTCAGTATGTTCTTCAGTGCTCTGAAACAATATTTCAGGGAAGGAAAAGCAACTCACAAATATCATCTTCTTACAGACTGTCTCTTTAAGTATTACTGGCTTGTGAGCTAAACCTGGTTTTACTTATAACCACTTCAGTTGAGTGATTTGTCCCCAACTGATTGTAACGGGGTAAAGGTTCAGTATGTTCTTCAGTCAGAGAAGGAAAAGCAACTCACAAATATCATCTTCTTACAGACTGTCTCTTTAAGTATTACTGGTTTGTGAGCTAAACCTGGTTTTACTTATAACCACTTCAGTTGAGTGATTTGTCCCCAACTTAGTGAAAAGACCAATGTGTTTTATTTAGTAATAATAGTAATATTTAACATTAATAAAGTGGGTCTGAGGTTCTCCTGACTTCAGTTATTGCTTAAATGGATGGACAAACTCTTAACAGTTTGAAAGAAACTAAAGAAATGCAGCTTCTATGTAGATAGAGCTGAGTCTGCAACATGACCCAAAGCCTCCAGCATGGCCATTTAAAGGATCTGTTACTGTCAGTAGGACAAGTCTCACTTTTCACATGCTTTTTCTGGCCCTTAGGAATGTTTCTTGTTGGTATTTTTTCCTGCTTTCTGCAAGCTACCTGTTTAAATCCAGCACGGATGAGAACATACTAAATTATAATTTTAAGGAAGTAATTTACTTGTAAGCCAAGAGCAGGGGTTTAGGCAATTTCAAACCTTTAACAATTAAGTTCAGTATAGCCTCCAACTTGGGTTATGTGTTCTAATGTAAATCTTATGTTTGCAGGCAACTTTCTACAGAGCAAGCCGTTCTACAGGAGTCACTAGAGAAAGAATCAAAAGTAAACAAACGCCTGTCAATGGAAAATGAAGAACTTCTCTGGAAGTTGCACAATGGTGACCTATGCAGCCCAAGGAAACTGTCTCCCAGTTCTCCATCTGTGCCTCTTCAGTCCCCACGAAATTCTGGTAACTTCTCCAGCCCTACAGTATCACCAAGATGACATCTCTTGAGAAAAAGAGGGGATTGCATTTCATGTGATCTGCAGAACCAATCCCAACTTTAATCACAGGAACAAGAGCTATATTAGCTGACTATGACAACTAAACATAACTGGAAACTATCTGGTGCAAAAATAGTGATATGAGACTGAGAATATGGGAGTAAGACTTTCATGTTGCTCCTCCCAAAAAAGACTTGCTTATGACCTCTATGGACATTGTTGCACAAAGCACTTACAGAGCAAGGAAAGACTTGTTCATTGCCTTTTCACCGAACTATAAGAAAAAGCTCAGGGGCTTAGAGATAAAGAACACAACCTTTATAATATGTTCCTTATCACAGACACTTTTTTTAAGGCTGTGTGTATGTGTGTGCTGTGGATGGAATGGATGCAACACACTGTGCGTGTGTCTAATGCTGCCTTCTTTGCTGCGTATGTAATAAAGGACAAAAGCTGAAGACCATACATTGACATGTACTTCCTTAATAATGGTGTCAGTATGCATGCTTTTAGCAAAGAGTACCCTGCCCCAGGAGCAAGGAGAAACTGCCAGTAGTACTATGGGTTAGTTTTCTTCATCTTTCTGGCTTCAGTTCAGTAAAAAAATGGCATGAAAAGCTTTGTCAACTGAGTCATTAGTGTCTTGGCTGACCCAAGTACGAAACCTTGAATTAATCTGAAAACCAAACTGAACTGCAGCCATATTTTGCATGGATTCTTGGTTTAATGTCCATGCACAATTCTGCCATTTATGAGGAGACTTTTTTTTTTTTGCAGGATACAGTGGATTTTGGCTTTCAAGTCAAACAGGGTCATAGTCAGAACCACAGCAGCCCTCAAGGTCAGAAGTTATTAGCCGAGTTGCAGGTTTAGAAACCCAGACCTATCATCTTACCTGCTGAAAAGGAATTGCTTATTTCCCCAAAACAGCGTGTCCGTTGCTACATGTAGATTTGAAAGCCAAAGAAAGAGAAAAAAGCAATAATTGTCATTAGGTGTATTCTTAACTTGGTTCTCAAAAAGAATCTTAAGTAACTTGTGAATTCCAGTGTATCTGGTGCCAGACTTTGCCTTTTTAAGCATTAGCATTTGTATTAACATTCTTCAGGGTGGGCTAGATTCACCTGAGGAAAAGGAGGAGGGTGGTAGATGTGAATTTATCTTGCTAATTCTGCCATGCGTTCCCTCTTAGACTGCAGGATATTGGTGTTTTGCCAGTTCACTTGGCAAAAGATCCTGTACAAGTAATTTGCTCGAGTAGGGAGAGGAAAATTTTCCTGGCTGCTGGAACCAGAGGTGGAGGGCATCAGTGTTTCTGGAAATGTCATATGCTGAGCTTCAGCAAGGTAATCACCTAGCCTTGCTACACCCTTGGTCAGACCTGTTTAAGACATCTACATGCTGTCTACTAAACATAGGTTCAACTTCAAATTAGCATTACAAAACACCATCTATGCTTACAAGAGCTTGGGTTTTACAGTACAACTTCCCGAACCATTGTTATACGATGGTTTAGCTGATTATGTTAGCTGGTTATACAGTGACTGTTATGGTAAGTTATATCTACTGAGTTTCCCTGTGCTTTTCAGTAGCTTGAGGACAGGAATGAAGTGGATGGGGAAGTATTTAGGGAGCTCAGCAGAAGAACCACTTCAAACCACTTTACCCAAGACTTGAAAAATCTTGGCTAGTGATGAGGAATACAGACATATAAACAAGACTGTTAACAGTGCTCATACAGTAAGTAAACTTGTAATAAACTTGTGATTGACTATTTCATCATTAAATTGACTTAATTTTCCACAATGTACAAGTTAAGGGTGCCCTTTCTATGGAACATTTATGCTCTCTTTTAATCCTCTTAAGGGCCACTGTTGGTGGTGTCAGTACTTAAACTGTTTTCTATGGGTTTCAAGTCTAACTATAAAAATTCTTTGTGGGCTAAAACTTGTCTTGAAGTGTATCTCAGAACATTCTTATTTTCTATGGTCAAAGAGATTTGATCACATGTATTTGAGCTGAATGCTTAAAAAATAAATTTTTTTACTAACTGAAGTTTTTTTCCTCTTGGTTGTATTAGTCAAATGATCTTTAATCTAAAGAGGAACATTCCTCCAAATACTGAAAACTCTTAGTACCTGTACAGCACAGCAGAACAGCAATGGTGAAGCTTCACTGCACAAATTAACCCTACCCTTGCTACTCTAATGTAGGCAGAAGTTACACAGAGCTTGCTTATGATTATTAGTGATTCAGTTTGAGATGGCTGTTAAAAAAAAAAATGGAGATAACATTACAGAATTAATAAATAATAAAATACTTGAGTACAGTTGGCTTAATATAAGGTATATGCAGTTATAAGGTATATGCATCCTAAAGGACTCAGCTTATTAAAATGCTCACCTTAGGAATTTTTTTTGTTTAAGAAAAGCCATGTATTGTTTAGCAATCTTAAACAGGTCATGTCACAAGTACAGTCATCTAGCACTGGTAAGAACTTTGTCTTAGCTGCAATGTTAGTGCCACAAATAAAACAGGCAAGAAGAGTGCATATAAATGTCTGAAGATCAAATAGCATTACCCCCTTGTATAACAGAGAAGGGCAGTGCTTTTCCAGGCTACCATTACAGAAGAGTAAGTATAGTATAGTAAATAATACAAAGACTTGATTTATCCATACTTTCCCTCCACAGTCTGGGAGCCTCCTCACCTCTAAACTTCTTGCAAATAGACTCTTTAATGCTGTTAAAAAGAAATGAGAAATCCTTGTGTATAGAATTCAGACTACAGAAATACCTGTTTAGTGTTTGTCCTGTTGGTCTGAAAGAATTAAATAATTCTGTTCATCTGTAAGCACTGTTTTAATATTTTTCTTCATTTAACTGAGTATTAATGGTTCCAGCTTTAACTTTAATTCCATATGTTGGCAAGGGCATCATTCAATTCACTGACTTTTTTTTTTTTTTCTGTAATTTAGCATAAACTTTCCTTCAGGAAAAGGTAGAAATCTGCTGATCATAAATATATTCCAAAGGTCTAGTGCTAGTCAAGCAATTAAACAAATTATTTTCTTCAGATACTCAACCTTAACTAGTAGTTCCAACTCTAATACTAAGTTACAGTGACGTATCTATACCAAATAGTTTGTTGCTATTCAAACTGTTCATAACATGGTTCACCTCACTTCACTACTTTTCCCTAGAGGTCTTTATATGAGTTGCACTGTATTTGCTGTAGAATTTTGAGGTGAATCATTTCCTTACACTAACTGAAGACTTAAGGTTTCTCATTACAAATATCCAAGACACTTGCATGTAAACTCATATAGAATCATAGTATCATGCAATTAATGCAAGAAATTCCTTCGAGACAGTAAGTAACCACTGATGTTTGAAACTGTAGTTGCCCAACAACCAGGAAATCATTTAGGACTGAGCTGGAGTTAAAAAGGTTAGCAGAAAGTTGGAATAATCACTGAACTCTAAAGAAACACCTTCTGCCCATTGCTGCTGCCTTGCCTTAGCAGTGACCGAGGTATGCAAATAGAAATAGTAATACTGTCAGGTTTAGGCATGTGACTTCGACAAGTCACTTAAATTTCATTTCCTGGGCTTCATTCTCTTACCCTGTGTCACTGTTCATTGATGCAATTACACATTTCTGCATAAATGTAAAAAGAAGCAGGCCTGCCCCCGAGGCTTTTGGTAAAATAAGAACTATGTAAAATATATAGTAAAATAGTTCTTGTAGTTTACAATGGTATCAATTATTTTGATGTTTGCGGGGGGAAAAAAAAAAACCACAAAACAAACAACAAACCACCAAAAATTATTCCTTACAGGCACTGCTTCTGTAGTTATAGTCAGTCTTGATAACTGCATGTGATCTGTACACATAACCATTAAACCTGAGGGAGACTCCTCAAGCAATGATGTAGCCATGGATTCACATCGTCTTTTCCTCTCCTGCCAAACTGTGACTGAGGAATTGATGCTACCACAAAAAGAGTTGTGCTGTTGTACAAGTCTGAACAGGTGATGCGATCTCCCACATGCTAGGTATTTTAAAAGAAATCAATTGTTGAATTAAAAGCTCAAAAGCACTTTGAAAATTAAGAAGTTGCCACAGCTCCTGTAGTTCAAAGGGAAATACATTGTTGTGATAAATGAAAATGCTAAAGAGAAATGAACACATTGCAGAGCTTCATCCAGAACTTCAGGGACTGTTAAAGTTACTTTAGCCAGATGAAAGTCTTACCTAAAGAAAGATGGTACAAAGGACCTTGGTTTTGGTATACTGTGAAATTGTGTAACACCTATTCAGTAATTTGTGTAACAATGTAATGTCCTTGATACCTTTTAATAGAAATAAGGAAGATGATTAACAAGGGATTGCCCCTTACACATTCCAAGGTGGTCCTACTGCTTGCTATATGTAATATTTTTTTTTTGGTAGCTACCTTAGTCTTGGCCTCTGGAAATATAGGCATGTGGGGAGTGTTCTCCATGAAAACTCTTTCATGAAACATGCACAGCCATTTCAGTCTTTATCATGGATATTTATCACATCAGTTACATTGGTTTAGGTTCCTGCAGGCTGAAGAAACAACTTTAAACAAACTTGTTTAATGCTTTCATTAGCTACACTAATAATCAAATTAATGATGTTATTTAGAAGCTGCCATTTTTACATTAATACTTACTTGATATCACTACTCAAAACAGTACTGTACACATTTGCTCAAAGGTCTGAATTATCTGGAGCAAAGGGCTTATTTCAAGCCTTCACCAGAAGCTTTAGGAATTCTAGTCAAACACAGGCTGAGACACATTTAAGTGTGCAAGCAAGGGACACATTCCTGGTTTGGTTCCTTGTATGCTCAGAATAAGCTGTTCACATGCCTTATAAATAAAATTACTTGCAGCAAGACCTTTTGTCACACAATTACACTACTGAGTAGATTTGCATTGGAAGTTCTAGCTTACATGGATTCTGTGCTTGAGCCTAGGAAGAAAAAACATTGCCAAGATGTCTGACAACACTGTTATCAAGTTCTTACCTTTTCATCAAGTTCTTACCTTTTCTCTGGAAAGACTCTTTCCTTCTATTGGTAACTAAATCAAGAATGAGAGAAGCAGTTGCTTATTTATCCAGGTATAGTTCTGTGTAAACAAAACAGCCTTCCTTTTCTCCTAAGTAAATTAATGCAATCACGTTGAACTTGATTAACCTGACAAGAGATTCTGCCATATAATCAAACGTTATTCTAATCATGTCAAATTTGGGGTTTTTTTCCTCTGTAAATGTTACTATATAAATAAATGTAAGTTTTACCTTTAGCAAACATAACAGCATACATCTAATGAGGAGTCAACTCTAAGCAAGCTACACATTATAAGGTAGTAAGAATGCAACAACTTAAGGAAAATCCAACATATCCAAACACTTAAAAATCTCTGGAGATCCCCTCTAGTACCTTAATATATACTTAATGCTAATCTTCCCAGATGTGAGAATTTTATTTGTGTGTTTAGTCTTTACACATATATGAAATGAACACACACACACACACACATATATGCACAGATGCATTTAGGTTTTTATAATGTTCAGAAATTTAATTATTATTGGAAAATAAACATTTCTATTGGCTAATTCCATAACAAGTTTTTTTTCTTTTGTTTTAAACATGTACAGTATTCTAAAGTTGCACAGCACCAGAGGATATATAGCTGCATTGGTGGATTTTGAGGATATTTAATATCCTCTCAGTTCTCACATACACAAAAGAGGCACAAACCATACAATGGGTTAATTTATGAAAGAGTTTGAGGAAGACCATATGCAAAGGAAAGCCCGAGAGCTCCTGTTCCTAAATATAAGCCCTGTGCCTGTTCAGGCTTTAACTTTAATACTTCATAGTAGTTTTACCTCACAACTGACTACTGCCAGGCATAGGAAACTCTGTTTTGGCCTGTCAAGCTAGTGAATACGGAATGCATTGACCTATGAAAAGAGACAGTGACAGACAAAACTTCATTTAAATGTTAATAAAGAAACTAAATGGCTAAAATGTCAGATAACATACAGTTCATTCTGTGTCTAGAAGCCTTTCCTCTCAATTTAGTTCAACTTTAGTAGCGACTGTTGTTTCTCCTTCTAGGTTCTGAGCTATACAAATGTAGTTTCCAGCATCTCTGGCTTCAAAATCCTCAATAACAATAACACTTTTTGAGATTCTTGTGGTATGTCCAGTTCCTCTGTTTATCAGTCTCCAGAAGTTTTGGAAAATCACAGGCCTCTCAAACTGTTTAAAAGAAAAAAACCACACCCACATATACATGATTCTGCAAAGTATATTTAGTGATATTACCCTGAAGCAAGAGGACAGAGAGTAGAAGCCTATATCTGAAAGTCATCTGAAAGTGTTTGACAGTTGCAGCAATATTCCTGTATTAAATATTGATATACCAATAAGTTATGCCAAATAAGGATAATATGATGGCTCTTCCACTATAAGGGCCGGTACTGTCTATCTTCAGATTAGTAATGGGCTGCCAAAGCTTCACCTGGAGTCTGTGAATGAATGCAACTGCAGTTGTGGTCCACTTACTACGTTTACATTTGGGTACTTGATCAAATAGGTGAGGTGTTTTGGGGGAGATGTTAGGATAGATGTGTGACCTTATTTTCAGACTTCCAGCATGTATCAAAAACAAAGGCAGCAGTGGCATGAATTAGGCGACCAAGATTTGCCTCGTTCTCTTTTAGCACGGAGAATAGCTTAAATCTTGTGTTGCAAACTAATTCCTCCTCCTCTAGTTTCAGAAACTGTATTACATAACATACAAGCAAACAGTAACAATTCACAAATGCTTCTAAATTCATCTTCACACTATGCTTTCCAAAATGTGTACATAACTTCAAAGCCAAAAATACAAACAGGGATGCTTAGAAAGATGCTTTTTAGATATAAATACAATGCAAACACTCAGGTCCTAGAGGACTTCTTTCCTCTGATGAAGGGTTGCATCTTCCAGCAGTCCTTCCTGTGCTCCTAGCCTGCTTAGGATAAGCAGCAGTAGAGATCAGGCTGGGTAGAAGCAGACCTCCGTGCTTTTGGATGAGGGCAACAATTCAGCTTAAAGATTCTGTACGGTGATGATTTATGTGCCTGAGCCATAGAGATGGAAAGGATATCAAATGCCGAGGCTTCGTGGCTTGCCCTAGAACAGCTTCCTGACACTGGCTGGCTTTGACCCGTCTGAGGCTTTTCTTTGTAAATGCTGCCAGAGGCCAAGTGTCTCCGGAATGGAACCCCAAGGGAGGAACGTGCTTTGCTAAGCTTGATTTTTGCTAACGTGGGTAGAGCTCTCTAGCCTCTTTTCTGTGCTACTTCTAGGCTCTCGGGGAAAGATGGGCTGAAATTCAAAAGGGATGTGCTGCCTCCTCCTGCCAGCATGCCTGAGCTAGCAAGAGGCAGACACCACAATTTGAAAGAATCTTTACTCCAAATCTAGATGCTAACTGCCATTCAAAGTATTGCCTTTATGAAGAAGAAACTATTTCAGCCAAAGTATGTATCTCTTACCTCTTGCCCTGGGTACTGCCACCTGAAGTTCACATCTACATCTGGCTCCCCAAGGGCTGTGCAGATTATGTGAACACTGTCACTGACTTCTGCTCTATTGGATGACGCTTCAATTGTGGTTGAGGGTGGACCCTTGGGAACTGATTAAAAAAAAAAAAAAAAAAAAAAGCAGTGTTTGGAAGCAGAAAATTATTTTCTAAAGTTAAATACACTGATAAAACATTAGAGTAAATTTTTGTTTGCTTAACACAAGTGGTAGGAACACCAGGAAATTGCTGAAATTTAAAAAGTTTTATCACATACACTTTTGATAAAAGATTTTAAAACTCTGATTACATTACCTATTTTAAAAATTATTTTTTAAAAAATTGTTTCCAAAACAATGTCAGCAGAAGAAACAAGAGTCAGTGTAAGCATAGAGAAAACTGCACCCTACCTTCCACATACAGCAGGTGATACTTGATGGAAATCTGAGGTGCTCCCTGTAACTCTGCTTTGCAGTAGACAATACCTTTATGATCAGAAGTAGGGTGCTGGTAGACAAAACCCTTCTTCACATCATAAATAATATCAGTTCCATCTGTTTCAATTTCTTCTGCTGGAAATTCCCTGTGTAGAGTTACTTTTGCTGAAGGAGTAGTAACACGGCATGGGATGACTGCGGGTTTACCTGGGTTCAGGTAGACCATCTCAAAATAACTGGGCGTAGGTACAAAAAGTTCCTCTTTGTCTGCGCAGAAGAGTTTATATAGTTAGAATAATATTTACATCTTGGTTTAACAAAAAGAAGAGAAAGTACATATAACAAGAGAAAATAGCTATGAGCAACATTAAAAATTAACCCAAAGCTTTTTGCTTTAAATATGCATATACAAAAGAAAAAAAACTTCTCTCATCCGCGAGTTATATTTACATAGCTTGCATTAAAAACATTAAATCAAAAAGAAAAAGTATTCTTCAGTGTAATCAGATTTTTTTAATCTTAGGAAAATCTTTGGAATTAATTTTTAATAAGTTTCCAAATACTCATCTGGATATAATTCCATTGATTTGCCCACTTTTAAAGTGTAACACACATTAAAAAATCCAACATCACTGGTAAGCACTACTAGAAAGAGATATTCTTTGGAGCTACAGTCTTTTTATACATATGATTTTAGGCAAAATGTTTGATTTACTGCCATAAGCAGCTGAAATATTTACTGTTTTTAGAATGACAGTTAAAAAGTATTTCCATATTTGGCATGCTACCTAGAAATATAAAGCTGAAATTCATCTTTCCAGCATTTACACAATAACTTGACTGAAAAGCTTATTCCAATCTTTCTAAAGGAACGTATCCTCAGAACATTAAGCACATCTGACAAATGGCTTCTGCACAATCTCATGGTCTAACTTAGCTCCAAAACACATTGCAAAGAATCCTATCTTAGCATTTTGTACTGCAATATTAGCTAGCCAAGAATGCTTTAGCTCTAATCAGGCAGCAAAGGTTGTTTTGCATTCAGAATGTTTTCCATGAGAAGAACATGAAAACCATTTGATTTCAGCTCTGTTGTACCAAGTAGTAAACTGTGCACAGTTATCTGCTATGACCCTGTCCATGCAGTGTTAGGGCTACAGTCAGCCTCAAGTTCTGCGGGACAACACAAGTACTTAAGAGTGTTTTGCCTCTCAACATGCTATATAGCATGTTGGGACTCTTGTGAGAAATTGTGGCCTTACCAGGGATCAATGAGGTCAAGATTTTCAAGTCAGTGCAGGTAACTGGAAGGTGATGGGGGTGGGAGGTGGGGAAGAGAGTCCACATGGTTATCCAATTGCCATGACAAAATTTATCTTCTGCACAGATTTATTTTCTTTATCCAGACACATTTTCAAAAACGAAACATTTTTTATTCATTTTGTAGAAGATCCTCAGAACGTGTGTTAGTATATTTTCAAAGGTATTTGCTTTCCATTGCATTATGCATTATTTTCAGTACACATTTAGCATAATCCACAGGGAAAATGGACTCATAAATCACAAGTAACTTTCTGCTCACTAACACTGTATTCCTTAACATCCACTAAAAGACAAAAATTGTGGAAGAAAAATCTTGACAGTGAAATCGCTGATGTAGCTTTATTCCTGTCTTATTAGTGAATATATTTCCATTAATAATCCCCCAGTGAGTTAATTACCTGTGAAAAAGATGTATGTTGAACCTGTTTTAGCCTCATCCTTCCTGCATTTGTCACCATTGCACAGCTGAAGCCAGCAGCTATATTCACCTGTGTCTGCTGCAGTGGAGTTTGCAAGGATCAGCTGACTGTATCTGTCAAGCTGCTTTATGCTGGGGAGAAGAAAAATAAAACGCACAGACAAGCACAGATGGATTTCCTAGTACATTCCTGTCAGCTCACTTCTACTTTTGATTTTTTTTTTTTTATTCCTGCTCTGCAACTGACCAACCTTTCTCCTTCAGAGCTCTGTTGCAACTTCCCCTTTTGCTCCAGCAAAGACCTGTTCACATGAGTAGTTTTATTAATTTCAACTACACGCAAGCATGTGCAAGCTTTTCTCTTGGACAGTTCATTCTTAGATTCCTTTCAGCCCCCATTTTGAAACTGGGCTGTGACTGCTGAAGACAATATGTTCATTTATGTTTTGTCTCTGTTTGTCCATGTACATCCCATATTTTCATGCTCCAAGTCAACCTGCACGCATCTCAGTCCTTTTTTGATACCATTAACTGTAGCACTGCTTCAATAGTATGTAACAAAGATAAATGAGGAGTAGTAAGTAGCAGGCCCTTTAGTAAGAGTTTGTTTCGTAATTTATGCCTGCTTTCAGTGTGAGTGCGTTCCCATCTTTAACATCCTGGTCCAGGTTTTCACTTGCAAACACCATCATAAAGAGCTTCTATCTCAGCTTGGATTTGTTCTGCAAGTAAGTCATTTTGCATTGCCTACTCCTCTGCCCTAAGCCACCTCACTGGCATCCTCTCACTGAACTTTCCTCATCACCCCTCAGCTATTTCAGAGCATGACCCTGAGAACTGCTGGAGGTGTACTGGCAGTGTCATCACCTAACTACACAAAACGCAGCCTGTGTGACTTTCTTCTCCTCCTCCTGAGCTTCCCAGATACTTCTCTCATTGGATTGAAATTTATAGATGTGCAAATATTTACAAATATGTAGCTAAATCTGCAAATACTGACAATGTTTCTAACAGTTAAAGGTCCTATTGATGAAATTCAGCAGACACAATCTCAGCTTGTTCTTTTTTATTTTAAGGTTTGTTCTCCTGGCTCTTTCTTGCAGACAGATGATGTTATAGTTGCCAGTCTGCTATATTGCCTTTTGATGGATTGCAAAAGCAATGGTCCAACAGTACCAGTTCCCAGGGAACCCTGTCCAAGACAGCCGTGTGGCAGTAGTGATGCACTCCACTGCTGCTCTGGCCCTTAAAAATATTATTTTCAACCACCTGCCTTTACATGGTAGCACATTCAGAACATGACGGTTTCCTGCTTTCCTATGCAAGGCATCAAGTTACAAGGTCACTTCTGTTCTAACCAAGTCAGGAGAGATTTTTCCAGTTCTAGACATTTGATAGTGAACTTCTTTTCAGTGTTTCAAATGGGGTCTGGACAAATACACAGCTTGCATGAAGTCTGAACAGCTTCCATACTCTTATTCCACTGTGGGTTCTCCAAATATTTATTATCCTCCTATTTCTTCTTATTAATGTGGCAGTTATTCTGTAAGGCAGATGTCTGACAATCACTTTTTTCTGGGATTAGGATGCTTTGAAGAAATTCCTATCCTCTAAACCACCTTGTCAATGTGTAACAGCAGTGCCACAGACATGCCTGACTGCACTGTATGCTCTAAATGCTCTGTTTTGCTTATGTCCCCGTTGCAGGCAGAAAACCACTTAAACAGAGAGGCCACTACTTCCAGCTCCACACACTTCCTGAAATTTCTGACTCCCTAGGTGTTCCACTAGCAGTTTGCAGTACTGACAGCACTCATGAGCAAATGGTTTGCATAACCCAACACTCAGCCACCAGACAAGGCCAGCAGCTTAGAAATTAAAAACACACCAAATACACAAACAAAAACCAAGCACGTTTAACTGAGAATTATCTTTTTCCATTAAAGCCCTCAGACACCATTAGCACACTCATCCACCACAGGGCAGTTTTGAGGCCTGCCTAAGGAAACAGGCAAATCATGTTTCCTATTCTGCTAATGCACTTGTCCGACATGACCTCATCTATTCCAGTTTTTGCAATCATGTCATTACGGAGTAGTAGCATTTTCATTTTTAATATATACAATACCTTACATTATAAATTATCTGCAGGTTTTGGATAAGCTTTGAGAAATTCCTATTTGTGCAGGAGATCCTGTTGTGTATCATACCCAAACAGGAAGAAAAGAGAAATCCAAAACACATCCTAGTCTGTATTATTATTGTTTAGTTTCACAGTTCACATTTCATAGGCTACGTGACTACATCAGCATGAAATGTTTTGCAAGTATCCAGCACTAAATGTCAACATTACAGACAAACCATTATGCCAGAATATTTTTGCCTCCAACCGTTAATGCAGACACTGAACTATAGCATGAAATCCCAGCAGACAGAAAAAAAAGGTCAGAGTTAATTAATTATTGTACAATGTGTTCTACTTAACTGAGAACAAGCTATCAAGTAATCAATGGAAATAGCCTAGTGAGGTAGTCATCCACAAAACCTGGCAACTGAGAGTGCAAGTGTTGAGACTTGTGACATGAGCATGTTAAGCAGACCAAACAGGCCACATAAAGTAATTTATAAATGGTAAATCCTGCAGCTGACCAATATTTTCAGGATAATTTTTATTTCATTAGTGTTTTAGACATTGTGAAATCTGACTCAAAGGCCAAAACTTTGTTGTCTTCTCTATATCAAAAAGTAAAAATTTTGTATATACGAAAATCTCAAGACTGTTTAAAGAAACTAGAAAACTACTCCAAAAATCTTATTCAATACATTAATCTTATTAAGCTTTAGTTATTTGAATTTCAAAAGATCTCTTCCAGAAAAACTATGCCAAGTTTCAAAGCTAAAAAAAGATAAAAGACAAAAGGAGAGTGTACATAGCATCACTCAAAGAGCATCTAGCAAACTCTTCTCAAGTAGCTGCATTCATACTGACGAAAGAGACCTTCTCTCAAATACAAGCCCACTAGGAGAGGAACATAACATCTTACTGTTTAACCCAAGAAGAAAAATCCCTAGCTTTCAGACTTCAGAGCACATGGAACAAAATGAAATTCACTTATACACGGGAGCACAACCAACATCCCAGTAAGCCAGCAGGAGCCTGCATTCACTAAGAGCAGTCTAATTTTGCCCTCTACAACATACAATTTCCTCAATACTTCCAAGAGTGCTTCTGTCCATACACCTCCCC
>NW_010137997.1:0-25910 GCF_000699245.1 Pterocles gutturalis
ATGATTCTATGATTCTATGATTCTCCAAGGTGGCTGTTCCTGGGCATCCGCCTGCCTGTGGGAAGTGGTGACTGACTGCCTTTGCATAACTTCTTTCTTTTTTTTTCCTCTTTCCTTCACTATTAAACCATCTTTATGTCTGCCCATGAGTTTTCTTGCTTTTGCTCTTCATGTCTTCTCTTCTGTCCCACTTGGAGCAGGTGGCATAGGGAGTGAGTGAAGCTGTATGGGCGCTTGGCTGCTGGGCAGGGTCAGCCCACCATAATGCTGAACAAACAAATTGAGAAGAAGAGCATGGAGCAGGTAACAGGATCAGTCTCCCAAGAGGATGCTACTCTCTTTGCTGATGTTTTTTTCTTAATGGGACAAAAGGTGGTATGGGTGATCATTTAATTTGGGTAAGGTAGAAGGCTCATGGTTCCTCCTTGAATGCAGAAGTGAAAGTCATTACCTGAGGCTTAGGAAGCACATGGGCATTTTTTGAGTCCTGTCCTGCAACCCAGTGTAGTCTAGGATAGTGCTGGCCTTGGCAGAACCAGAGAATCACTTTGGGAACATGGAGGCAAAACAACACTTTGGTTTTCTTTGCTTTAAGTGCTGCTAGTAAACACAACCTAAAACCTGTTTCTGTTCTATGAAGTGATGGATGACAACTAGTTAAATAGATGAGTTAATCTGAATGCTGTCCTACATAGTGTAAATATGTGTTTCCTAATGAGGAATAACTAAGTTTTCCCCTTTGGGTATACTGCAGTCATACTTATTATTTACAAATGATGCAACAATTTTGAGTAACTGTGACTATTTAATCAATTAATTTTTTAATTTCCATTATTATGACTTTGCTCAGAAGGTAAAAATCAGAGCCTTAACTCACATACCTAATATGAGGCTGCAATGAAAGAGTGACTGATTGGATCAGTGTCTTGTGCTCCATTAGTGATCTCTTTAAGCTACATCAGTGCCATCATTTCACCCCTATTTTTCAATGGGAAATTTCACCTTAGCTAGTTTGGTTGTTTTGACCTCCTAAGGCATTTGATGTTGTCCTCAATCCTAAAAACGACGTTGCTATTATTAGATAGAGGCATTTCATGCTGAAAATTTAGTGCCACAGTAGATGAAGATGGCAAAGTAGGAGAACTTGTTAAAAATGACTGAATAGACTCTGCTTCCTTAGATAAGGGAAGACTTAGAAGTTGAAGCCTTGTGGGCTTTTTCCTTTAAGAATATACTAAACCAAGAGATAACAGTTTTGTCAGATCACATGGAAGGAGTCCCCAAACTTGACTTGCTGATACTGGTGTCACTAAAGCCTAATGGAAATTACTCCATTTTAAACCAAGGTCTTAAATGCATTTGCTAGCCAACTCTTACCCCTTGGTCCTTCCTGCTTCACTGAATGATATTTATCTTCCTCATCACATTGATATGGGTCTCTTGGGTCCTCTCTGGACATCCCAATGTCTTCTCTTTTAACACAAAAGACTTTTAACTTTTTATCATCTTTATTTTTCCCTTGGTTCTGTATATTTGTCAGCACTCAAGGACAGACCTGGTTTCCTTTGAAAGAAAACTTTGCCTGCAGGCAGGAGGGGTACTGCAGTGAGCTCCTAGAGATGCCCCAGGGTGACGGGCAAGTGTGGCTGGACTATGGGTAGTACTTGTTTCAGCATCAGGATGTGCTGGTGCATGCACAGAGACAGAGACTAAAACTGCAGAGCATAGGGAAGAGCAGTTCTGCCCTGCTCCACAAACTCAGTCTGTTTTGAGTCCTTTATGGTCCCATCCCTTGCCCTTCACCATCTTATTTTAGATGACGCCTGCAGTTGTCACTGATGAGTAACAGTTAAACCTGTCTTCTTTCTTAGCATTCATGCCTCTGTTATCTCCTCATTAGCTCCTCTCTCTGAGGCTTCTTGAATGAGGGTCTCCAAAAACTTGAGCACAGAAAATTAGTGCTTATCTTTTCCTTTGTATGTGATTTTGGCTATTGGTTTTGCTTCTCCTTGTGCTCAGTCTAGCTTGTCAGACTCATAACCAAGACCTGTAATCTCCTGCTCAATTGCATTGCATACAGAGAACACCAGTTTTAATTATTTTTCTGTGTTATCTGTGGCTTTTCATTTTCTTTCTGACCCTGTCCTACAGGTATTTAACCATAGGTTGCTCTAACCTCGTTCTTCCCAATGGCCACAGCAGTCCTTGACACAGATTTGTCACCTCCTCTCTGGATACCTCCATGGAACCAACTTAAAATCTCGCCTGCTTGATACCCGTCTTCTAGTATGTTATAGCCACTTCTATAATCTGTTTGACCATTCAGGCCTGCCTCATTTAATTGTTTGACTCAATCTCTTGTAATCGTGTCTATGTTTTCTCCCACATGTGGGAAGCTGTTCATGACTTGTGCTCAGAGGTTCTTGTCTCTCCTCGTCCAGACCCTTCTGGAAGATAAATGCCTGCCACAATGCCTACAAGGAAACTCGCTGATCGATAATGACACATAAAGGGTAATCACAAATAGTTTGTATATTGCTGCTGGAGCAGGAGGGATGGACAAGATGACCTCCAGAGGTCCCCTCCAACCTCAACCCTTCTGTGATTCTGTAATTCCATTTGTAAGAGCTATCCTTGACCACTTGTCCAGTAGGTCTCAACATCAGCTGTATATAATTAGAGCTGAGAGTCCATTTTAGTTAAGCAACAGCCCTATCTCATAAATAATCACTGTAGCACTGTAAAAGGTGAATTATCTAGATGTGAGCACCTGTTACCTAAGTAATTTTTCTTATTCCCCTCTAGTTTACACCCTGTTGCTTTTTTGTATTTGGATTATAAATGCTTTAGGCCAAGGAGTTTACCTATTTTTCCTGTTTGGAAAGTACTTCATATATTAGCACAAACAAGCATCAAGTCATCTTTGACTGTAATGCCCCTGTCGATAGAGAATAAGTAGCTGTGGCATTCCAGAGGAGTTTTGCTGGTGATTTTGCACGTGGTGT
This sequence comes from Pterocles gutturalis, assembly GCF_000699245.1. Lineage (NCBI taxonomy): Eukaryota > Metazoa > Chordata > Aves > Pterocliformes > Pteroclidae > Pterocles > Pterocles gutturalis. The sequence goes on from NW_010137997.1 coordinate 3,006, forward strand.
CCTTGTTATCACATGCTGACAGATTCTGGAAAGCCAAAACAAAACTGCACCTTCAGACCTGATCAAGGCTGAAGGTCTGCATGTGCACCTTGACCCACCATACTGTCAGATAACAAACTGCTTCAAACCAGTTGGGTATTTTGAGACTCTGACTTCATATGTTACCAAGAGTAATGCCAAAGGTAACAAAGGCTTGCTCTTCTGCCATTGGTAATTTTCTCTTACTGTCTGGAAATTTGAAAAGTCACAGAGGAAAAGGAGCATGTGGTTTTGGAGGAGTGACTTCATATTAATGTATGTGCCCTATGCTAGGTGTCTAATGTTTTGGACAGTAAAAAGGGAAAGGTCTCTTTTAACTTGAAAAAAAGGATGATTGAATTCTGTCTGAACTAAAGATTCATCCCTTTCGTATTCAGGATGGTTAAGCAGCAACATGGAACAACAGAAACATAACATTGCTTAGAAATACAACTTTCAAGGCTGTTCTGTTGACTTCCCAGAAGCCTGTGTTCAGTAACTGTACTGCAAAAGGCTGAGAATAGTTTGTTCACTAAGTGAGTCTGTAGACTGATGGTATCTATAGTTAATCAATTGTAATGTGAATATTCTCTATTCTGTGCGTATTCTGTAGAATATATATATAGTGATCTGTAAGCATTTGTTTTCTTTTTTTGCTTTCTTGCTTACTATAATAAAAAGGTAAAATCATTATCTGGGTTCCTTCCTTTCTGTACTTGGCAGTAATACTAAAAACAGTTTTGACTTGCTACTGTTTGTGACCATATTAATTTTTGTGGGGCAATCTTTATGAACAAAATGTTAGTATGAATGTGAACAAAACTGCCCTGTTCTTTAAGGCAAAGTTTAAAGCTTAGAAGCAGTGAACATGAACTGTGCTCTATCTAAAGATGCTTTGGATTTGACTGCCTAACATTTGTTTCACTGATCTTAATGGGATGCTATGCCAGCATTTGCTGATGGTGTTCAGAGCACCACATGCGTGTAGTACGTGGTGCTCTGAGGTGATGCCAAATTGTCCTTATAAGTTGATAGAGCTCTGCTGCTGTGTAAACTAACTTACTTTCACACTTTAGATGTACTGAATATTGCTGCTGTGGTGGCATAGCCTCTGGAGAGAGCAAGTTCAGCCCAGCAGTTAAGAGGGAAACTTGGTAGCCAGGGTTTCCCGTTCCTACCACCACCGTTTGTCCTGTGTGCAACAGGGAGAAAGCCAGGTAGTACTTCTTTCCACCTGGGTTTTATTATTTGTAAAATGAAAGCCTTAAAATGATGATTTGAGTAATATTTTAGTACTAATATACTTTGCTAGAAAGGCGTGGTGTGTTTGCGTGCTATATGTAACTGCAGTAAACTGATTATAGCAGTGTTGTTTGTCTGTGACGGTTGAAGGACCTGATTGCTTCAGGATATCTGCTAAAGTTGTACCAGGCATGCTGATTTACTTCAGGTAGTCTGCATGACACATCTGTTGGTAGATTATTATCCCTTTTGGCAGTAGATCACCAATCACTAGATTTTCCTTAATGATAGCCAAAGGGAATAGTGATTTGTCTTTTCTCTAGCTTTGTATTTTACTGTCCTGTGCTGAAGCAGTTGCGCTATTCATTTCACTTCAAGGTTGCTTCAGTCTTCTGTGTAAAATGAATGTGATCAAAGCTTCACTTCAGAAAGGAGTTTGGAAAGGTCATTAACAAGGACAGATTAGTGTTTCTTGATTTTTAAACTTTGCAGCCCTAGGTTTATTTTCATAGTCTTACAAACATTTCTCCCTTCCAGAAAAGGTTTTGGTTTTTGTTTGTTTGTTTGTTTAATTTTTTTCGTGAATTCTGGTTTGGGTTTTGTAATTGATGAGTTGCTGCTGATTGATTTAGTTGTCTTCCTTTTCTGCCTTTCTTTGTTACCTACTTTCTCTACTGCTTTCCCGTATCTTCCTCTTTTCTCCTGTCCTTGGTGGTCTCCCCATCCACATCCCTCAGGGCTTCTTAGCATCAGCTGCTACCAGCGTGTCTCACTACTAACTCCAGTAATTCGTGTTGGCTAGGCGAGCACTAGAACGAAAGGCTGTCTGCAGAGCCTTCACACTGCATTTTTTGTGCTGAGAAAGAGGTTCTTCAGATGAATGTGGCACTCATCTGTAAAGTCAATGGTTTAAATGATAAGTAGCAGGAGACAGTGCCGTGGTCTTGACATCTGGGACTCTTGTAAGCAAAGTGCAGTAGCAGTATGCAAAGGCTGTTCAGTTGCACCCAGAGAAATAAATAAATGCCAGTTGAAAGAGCTTATATTTGTCTCTGTTTAGCTGAAATGAGATTAAAAGTGTTTCAAGGTTGAGGAAAATCTGATGGTGACTATCCAGGGTAGCTGGTTCTGGTGCTTTTAAGAATTCAAGAGGCTCACAAAAGGTATTGATGTGGGTTTTGGCTTTGATGTGCACAGTCTGTGAGAAAAGACTGGCAAGATGGAAACCTGCTCTGGAATATTTGAAGGCTGATGAGTAAACCATGTAGTTTGTAGTATGTGCTAGTACCTCATCTTGACAGAAATGGCAGTAAGCAGAATTTATTTCATTATTAATTGGGGGGAAAAAATTGTCCTCTATAGCTGTCTGCTTCTGATAAAATCCAGTTATGGATCCATGGACCTTTCCAGGCTGAGGCGTAGTAATATAAACACAATGTCTGCTTCATTTAATCAGGTCATGGATCCAGGCTACCCCCTCCTGCAGAAAAATCTCTATTATGTATGTACAACTCCAGCCATCCACTCCATCTAGTAGGTCTGTTCCCAGTGACGACAGATAGGGCTGTGTCTGCACAGCATAGGGATTTGGTCAGCTAGAGAGGAAGCCTGTGGAAGGACAGCTCTCCCAGCAGACCTGCTTTTTTTCAAGAGGGTAATGTTCCTGGACAGCTGCTTGGTACCCTACCTCTGCACCAAAATGCTGGTGGGCTGCAGATCTATGGTTAGATATCTGGGCCTTTTTACTTGAAGGGAGGAACATTGCAGGTAAGGAAACAATGTTATTCTCTAATGCTGTAATAAGGGTACACTAAATCCTTTTATGGGAGAGGTAGGCTTTTGATTTGTAGGCTTAATTATTTTTTCTCAGCAGATATGCAAGGTGAACTCCAGACAGACATGCTATTAGATTAATTATCCCATTGCTGTGAGCAAATTGAAAGACTGGTGCAGTATTTTGGCATGTTTTCAAGGCTATTTTCTTAACTGCATTTTAAATATAAATTTGTAAAAGATGACTTTTTAAGTAATGAATCGATTCCTGAATCTCACTCAGCCTTATATGCCTCTCCTCTTATCTTGTGTGACTGCTGTGATGCATACCCCAGCACAGAGGGCACCAGAGCAGAATCTCCTCCTCTAGCAGGTGTGACAGAAAGTGTTTGGGGTACTTTGCTCTGGTGCAGCTTGGCTAATGGTCATTCAGCACAGATTGTTGAAGGATATGTCTGATTACTAAAAGGGAGTCTTGAGTCGTTTTGAATTATTTACAGGAATAACACTTCTAAATCCTAGGCTTTAGAGTTGTAAATAAGCAATAGCATGCCCTTGAAGGTGCTTGATTACATCTGATTATGGATCTCTGACTAGAAGTTTGTAGTAGATCTATAAACAGACAAAGCTGGAATAATTAGCCTTGTACCACATGCAGAGGTAAAAAAAATTGCATGCTTGTATTGGTGGTTCTGTCTCAGCAGCGGGAATAGAGCCATTTCTCTTTACACTGTAGGTGTTGGATGAGGAACCAATGCTCCTCCTTTATGCTGAGTAAACAGTTTTTCTAGAACTTTTAGTGTTTTCATGGGAAGTTAAGTACATGGCTTCTCTGTATTCCACATGGTGTGAATAAAATGCCACTGGCAGAAGCTGTAAATCAATTCTGAATGGTCATTAGTGCAAAGAAAAATCTAAGGAGAGTTATGTTAGCTTGGTGTGTTAAGCCTGCACTCTGCTATGCTCATTTGTCACTCTGGGGAATGTATTTAATGAGGAACGTAAGGCAGCACTAATGAATATGGGGGAAAACAGTAATGGAAATAACTGTCAGCTGTTAATTATAGTTATTTAAGAAAGACAAGTTTATACCATATTAAAATTTTTTGAAGTGTTATGCAATAATATAGGGATGTTTAAAAGTGTATGTGAGGAACATGTTGTGCTGTTGCTGACAGCATTTTCTCGGCAAAAGCATTTTTTTCTTCCCCTGTGTGTTACGTTTTATTGTTTGGTTCACTTTATCAGCACTACTGGCAGCTTTCCAAACCCCACACTCCATCCAGAAGAAGGAGCCAAAGTGCAGCTCTGCCAAACCACAACTAATGCAGTGTTGGTTTGTTCAATTGTCTTATAATTTACAGTATTTAGCAAGCAGTCATTCATTCACTGACATTCACAGCAGTCGTTGAGTTTCTCAGTGTATATGCTGAAATAATAATTAAAAAAAAATCAGGAAAGGCCCAAATCAAAGCCTTAGACCTTGGTACTACCTGTGTCTTAGCTATGATTTCAACCCGAATCACTTCCATGATTTTGGGTCTGTTCTGCTTTTGTAAGGGAAGAGAGATTTTGGATTTTTTAAATTATTTTTTTTTGACCAGGCTCCTTTCAAAAGCTGATTTTTCTTGTGTTTGGTAAGATGGTGTCACTTGTAACCTTTGGGAAAAAAATATTGCTCCCTTAAGCAATATCCTCTGTTCCCCCACATGTCCCCATCGCCCTGCTGCTGTAAAAAAATCAGCAGGATAGCAATGTTAATCAAAGGCAATGTAAGGTAAATTATTTTTGTTATTTTCAATAACAAAAGTATTTATTGAAGAAACACACTGACAGGTTTTGTCAGAGTTTAGGAAACTAATCACAATATTTGTACGTTCACATTTGAGCATTAGTATCTGTGGATTATTGTTTTTTATTTATACAAAGCTGTCTGATCTAATTTAAGGAAGGGGGGAAACATGCTAAAAAAAGATACATGGAATTGAAAAAAGTACCTCTAAATAAAAGTATGATACTTAATTCACAGACCACCTGCATCTTTGTAATCGCTCTGACAAGTGCTAAATGATAGTATGTTATACCAATTTTTCACATAAGGAATTATGCAGAGAAGTATCAATGGTGGCTCTCAGTATTTGTACCAATCTCAATGGTAGTTCAGTATTTGTTCATAAAGAAAGTATCAGTATGTATATGGGTAATTAAAAACTCCACCTTCAAGCAGTGTGAATTAATTTTCTTTTTAGCTACTGTTCAATATTAAAATTCTAAATTGGTGCTGATTTTCTGTGGTGTCATATCCCCCCCCCATTTTTTTAATTTTTAAGTGTGTGACCTTAGATAAAGAATGAAAGAAATTATCAAAGCCAACAATGTTCAACGCTTCATCTTTTTACGCTGTTTGTAGAGTAGTTTTACCTTAAATCTGGAAGTAGTGTGATATTCCTGCATTCTAGGACAGGACTGTAGGTAGAGTGAAACCAAGCTTGGGGGACCAATTTTATCAGAAGAGATAACTTATTTTTAAGTGCATCTTATTGAAAGGATTGTCTGTGTTTTCACTAGATTGAAGGAACAATCAGTAGCCTGATTTCTTTCCAGTTTTCTAGAGTACCAGCAGAATCTGTGGTGTACACACACACACACACACACATATTTATCTTTAAACCATATATAAAATTTTTTAAAGCTGATTTACAGGATGTCTCAGTGTATTGAGAAAACAGAACTGTGCAACAGAAATGGGAATATTCTTGATTTCCTGTAAAGTCCTGGTCCTCATTTAGCTTTTTTTGGGGGGAGGGGAGTGGAAGGAGGGAATAGTTTGGCAGGAGATAGCAGCAGATTTTCAGTACATTCTACCAAAAAAAAAAAAAAAAAAAAAAGGGGAATTCACTCTATATACAGACACAATGCTTAAAAGACAAAAAAAGAAAGATGTATTTTGTGTCTCCTCACCTTCTATGCCTGAAAATATTTTTATTAAGCATCTGGCATGTAGATCTGGTATTTCCTTTCAGTCTCCTTTTGTGTTTTTTATTCTCACTGACAGTTCATTGAAATATTTATAAATTGGAGTAAGAGTTTGGTCAGCCTCTGCTTGCAAGAACAGGGAAGAGTGAGTGTCCGTCATAGGACACACAAAGGGCTCTCTGTGCCCTTTATTTTTTATTAGAAGCTGTTAAGATTTAAGAAGTCCAAACCTAGCATTTAGAAACCTTCGCCTCTTTTTTGTTTGGTTTTCATCTTTAAAATGTTACAGTCAAAGTAGATTTTTTTTAGCTTGCTGAGGTTTCCTGATTCAGAAACAGAGAAATAATGTATTTTTTTACATGTAGCTTTTGAAAAAGAGGAGGGATAACTTTTTCACATAGAAAGATTTGTTAAAAAGCTTTCTGTGTTAGCAGAGACTGCTTTTCCTGTACAATGAAGTCAGGCAGTTATGCCTTTCTGAGCCCAGCTCATTCCTTCCCAACATCTCTGTAAGATATTAACTAAGCAACAATGAAGATTTAAAGGAGTTGCATGTTAGAAACACAATGGCAGCAGCAAGCCTGACAAGAGGTCAGTCATTCCCCTGCCTATCCCTCCAGCTAATTGTATCCTCCTCTAATATGACCAGTCTGGAGCTACCACCACTGGAAATAAGATGACAAGAAGATGCAGAAGCTGCAAATTTCTAGCTGTTTTTAATAATCCTCAGGGAGAATGATTAAAACCAGCCTGGGAAAAGGCAGCATGATGGAAACCTGTCCTCCCCCTCCTGTGGTGATCAGTAGCTTTCCTGATGGAAGGGGGGGGGAAGAAATAAATGGTCTGTATTGCAATAGTCACAATGTCAAAGGTTGCATTTTTCCTAGGAAATTTTCCTTCCTAGCTGGAGGATTATGGGGAAGAGATTTCTGCAGCAAAAAAAATCCATTGATACAGTGTGAATGGAAAACCTAGTATCTTGCTCTTTCCTAGAAGTAGATGGTGGGAAACTTAACTTTATAAACCTCTGTTTTCTCATTAGTTGAGTTGATTGAGCTACCTTGTTCTTAGATGCCACCATTTGTAGCTCTTCTGTGTACAACATGTATGGGAAGTGGGAGGAAGGAATAGCTGGTTGAAGATAAAAGGGGAAGAGAAGGTACCCTGTGAAAGAGGATTATAGCACATGGAAACAAAGTTTAAGCTTGAGATGCAGGACTGAACAGGGAAAAGAGAGGGTGCAAAAATTGTGTATGTCTAAAAGGAAAAGAAGAAACACACTGAATTCAACTGGGGGAAAGCCACTACACCCCCCAAAAAAATAAAGCCAGGAGGAGGAGTGAGAAATGCCAAGGTGATAGAGTAAATTACTTACCTCTTTCTGGATTTGACGGATAGACCATTTGGTGGATAAGGAATTGGCTGGATGGTCACACTCAACTTAGTCAACAGCTCCATGTCCAAGTGGAGACTGGTGATGAGTGGCATTCCACAGAGGTCAGTATCAGGACTGATGTTTAACATCTTTGTTGTCGACACGGACAGTGGGATTGAGTGCACCCTCAGCAAGTTTGTGACGACACCAAGCTGTGTGGTACAGTTGAAATGCTAGAGGGAAGGGATGCCATCCAGAGGGACCTGGACAGGCTTGAGAGGTGGGCCCATGCCAACCTCATGAAGTTCAACAAGGCTGAGTGCAAGGTCCTACACATGGGTCAGGGCAATCCCAAGCACAAATACAGGCTGGGGGGAGAATGGATTGACAGCAGCCATGAGGAGAAGGACTTGGGGGTGTTGGTTGATGAGAAGTTCAACACAACCCAGCAATGTGTGCTTGCAGACCAGAAAGCTAGTCATGTCCTGGGCTGCATCAAATGAAGTGTGACCAGCAGGTCGAGAGAGGTGATTCTGCTCCTCTATTCTGCTCTTGTGGAGTACTGCATCCAGCTCTGGGCCCCCCAGTGCAAGAAGGATGTTGAGCTGTTGGAGTGGGTTCAGAGGAGGTCCTGAAGATGTTCAGAGGACTGGAACACCTGTCATGTGAGGACAGGCTGAGAGAGGTGGGGCTGTTCAGCCTGGAGAAGAGAAGGCTCCGGGAGGACCTTATAGCAGCCTTCCAGTACTTGAAGGGGGTTACAGGAATGCTGGGCAGGGGCTTTTTACAAGGGCATGCAGTGACAGGATGAGGGGTAACGGTTTTAAGCTGGAAGAGGATAGATTTAGGTTAGATATTAGGAAGAAATTTTTTGCTGTGAGGGTGGTGAGACGCTGGCACAGGTTGCCCAGAGAAGCTGTGGATGCCCCATATCTGGAGGTGTTCAAGGCCAGGCTGGATGAGGCTTTGAGCAACCTGGGCTAGTGGGAGGTGTCCCTGCCCATGGCGGATGGGTTGGAACGTGATGATCTTTAAGGTCCCTTCCAACCCAAACTGTTTCTATGATTCTATGTTTTAAAGAAAAAAGTGATTTATACTGTATTGCTCAACAAGTTACAAAGAAGCTTTTAAACTTGTAATTCTTTTAAGGATTTTTTTTTTTTTTATCCCCAGCACAAGAAAGATGTGGAGCTCTTGGAACGAGTCCAGAGGAGGGCCACAAAGATGATCAGAGGGCTGAAGCAGCTCTCCTATGAAGAAAGGTTGAGGGAACTGGGCTTGGAGAAGAGAAGGCTCTGGGGAGACCTCATTGTGGCCTTCCAGTACTTGAAGGGAGCCTATAAACAGGAGGGGGAATGACTATTTACGAGGGTGGACAGTGATAGGACAAGGGGGAATGGTTTTAAACTAAGAAAGGGGAGATTTAGGTTGGATATTAGGCGGAAATTTTTCACTCAGAGGGTGGTGAGGCACTGGAATAGGTTGCCCAGGGAAGTTGTGGATGCCCCATCCCTGGAGGCATTCAAGACCAGGCTGGATGGGGCCCTGGGCAGCTTGCTCTGGTGGTTGGCAACCCTGCCTACAGCAAGGGGGTTGAAATTAGGTGATTTTAAGGTCCTTTTCAACCCAAACCACTCTATGATTCTATGATTTTTGACTGTTAAATGAAGAGCAGGGAAGATGTCAGTAGAAATGGCAGCAGAGACAATTCTAGATGCTTCAAGAGCTTACTTTCCAGGCACATAGGAACTGAGGTCATCAGTCCCCAAGTCACTCACTAGTTCCAGTCTTCCTGTTCACTAGTCCTAATGCCCAGTAGTCCTGAGTATTGCATTGTTGATAGTACTTTGAGTTGTTTTTAATTACCTTCCCCTTTCTGTGTGCTGTAGGGGAAAGTTCAGATGTGGGAGTGCTCAGTGCTCCTTTCCACAAGAGATTAAACTTCATCGCTTAGTTTTTGCTCATCTGCAGGGCAGGGATGTTGCATGGAGCAACTGTGTTTCACTGTCCCTTTGAATTCGGTGCTGACATTTACTAGGTGCTGGTCTGTTAAAATGGGGGGAGATAATGCTGTGCATGCTTAGTATACTTTAAAAGAACAATTTTTTTTTACCTTGTATCTGGGATTTTTCTCTCCTTCTTTCAAAGAAGTGAAAGGCAAAGAATTGCACTGATGAGGATTACTGCTTCTTTTACGGTATAGTCTTCTCGTAAGTATACATAGCAAATTTTCACCTGAACTTTTTTTTTAAATAAATAGCCACCTCAGAGTAAACCATTGCTACTTGCTGTTCAGTAGCTTTTGCACTGCCTAACATTGCAGGGTAGGAAATTTTGAAGAGTGCTGTACCTGCTGTAGTCCTCAAGGTAGCTTATGGGAAGTGGAAACTGCTTTCTAAATTACAAATTAAAAATAACATGAAGATTAACAACCTATTCTTTTGAAAAAGTCTTTGGCCATCAGTTATAACAACTCACTGCTTTGTGTGTTTGTTGCTAACTGACCTGGCAAAGTGAGTTCTTCTGGTTAAATTCCCATCATTCCCACGACCATACAACACCTCTGTGTGTTTAAATGGAAACATTTAAAATCATATTTTTAACAGCCATAGCTATGTGTATTTCCAGTGCTTTTGGGATGTGGTCACAGTGCACGAGACTCAGCACAGATTAATTCAGTTGCTGGAAAATAGACTTCTGAGCTTGGCTTCAGAGTCATGTTCTATGTAAGTTACTGCCACGTGTGCTTACTCAGTGGCTATGATATAAGGAAGGTAGAAGATAGGAGAGTAAATTAAGGTCTAACACAGTCAGTGGTTTTCTGCTACTGAAAGTTATGCTGACAAGGACGTGCAGTAGGTGAGCTCCATACAGCAGGGGAGTCTCTCCATTTGCTGGAATGCATCTTCTATGGCCTCAGTTAAAAGAATAAATGTTTTGCAGTCTTTTTTTTTTTAAAAAAAAGATATTAAACAACTTTAAGTGTCTTTTAATTTTGTAACTTGGAGCTGTCATGCAGTCATCTGCGTGATATGCACAGTTGTTAGCATGGTAGATCACCTTGATTGCTACTGGATGCACAGTAGGCTGTTAACAATAACCTCCAAAATGTGCTATGAGGCTTTTGGGGTAAGTTATGGACAGGGAAGAGACATCGTGAAGAGGCCGAGAGAAGGCAGGAAGGACTGGTTTTGATTTGCTGTTCAGACTGGCTAACATGGTTTGTTCTGTCAGGATGGTGTGAGATGAACAGCTCTGGTGTAATGCTTTAGATATGGTACGACTGTGCAAAATATCTAGTGGTGAAGACGTGATCTTTCTTCATTTTTCTCTGTCTTGGTAGGAAGAAAATAACCAAATTGTATAGACAGTGCTGTAAGAGATGCACTTATTCTCTATGACACAGAATGCTAAATTTGTCTTTTGCCTTTTTATGAAACTTTCTGGCCATGCAGTTTTATTAATGGAGTCACACATCTAATGCTTTCAGATGAAAGAAAAATTGCAGCACTAATGACTAAAAAGGAGATAGGACTTTGCATGCACAAGTGAGGGCCTTATGAATATTGTGAAAGGCAGCTGTTAATGCTTCGATAAGCAGCTCTACTAAAAGGATGAGAAGTCTGTAAAGATGGAAAAGGATAACAAAATTTTAAGGTGTTTAATGAAATAGAACAAGATTGCAGCTAACTTCTGCTCCCTTTACTGTATATGTGGGTGCAGCACAGAGATTTTGTGTGGTTTTTGGTTTGTATTTTTTAATACTAACACAAGCTAGGGATCCAAAACGAGAGTAGAAGTGCTCCCAGCTGGAAGACTGCGCTCCATTGTTTCATCAATTCTGTTCTTTCTGGGTCACCTTATAACCGAACCCATTGAGCTGTTAGTTAAGACATCTGTGAGCTAGAAGTGGTAGAAAAAAGTTACATAGTAGTAAGCTGCTTCAAAATCCTGAGTCATTTGGAAGAGTGATGCAATTCACAATTAATTAATTTTTCACCATTTCAATACCTCTATGGGAATGTGTGCATACTGCACAATTAATTATTGCAGAGGATTCACAGGTACATTTTCCCAATTTTTTTAAGGTACTTAATGTATAAAGCAGTGTAGAGAAGGTTAAAAAAAAGACTAAAGTTACCAGGGAAGCTTATGTTTGTTTTTGAACTGCTAGCATCCGAAGGTACACAGGGAACTATGGCACAGGAATTGTCATTTTGGTTTTAGAGGGAAGGACGGAAAATAAATCTAGGGTGATGCCTGCTTCTTGATTTTACTTTGCACACGTACTTTTCAGATATTGAAGTATCTGACTGTGGTTTGGAGAGCAAAAAGATCTGTAGACAGGATTTCTATCTGATCTTTTAAGTGTTCAATGTACGAAAGAAAATGGATTATACGCAGTCTGTCGAGATATCTGGAAGAGACCAGCAAACTGTTTCTGGGAGTGGAAAGTGCTCTTTCTTTAAGCATGCTAAGCTTTGAAATCTTGCGAAGGTTTCATGCTAATTGAGTCAAGATTCTGTGAAAGTAAGTGTAGTAGCTTTAAAAGACACAAATAACAGTTACTGATAGCTACATCAGATAGCTGTGATTTGAAAGCTCAAAGCTGAAGACTAGACAGCAAAATAATAGTGATGTATGAGCCTATGTAAATTTGTCTACCTATGTGTCATCTAATTACTGTCTGCATTTTGTTAGAGTAAAGGCTCCATCACACTGTGTCTGCTCGTGCAATATGCATAACTGCAAAAGTACATTTCTTAAATGCTCAGAATTTGGGAGGGTGAGTAGGGAAACAAACTTGGCATGCTGATTTTTTCAGTTCAGAGTCTTGCTGGAGTTGTATTTGCTCTCTTCTTGATTCTGTTCAGTACGGGCAGGAAACACTTTTCCTGTAGACGTCAATGAAAAACTTCTCAAGATGTTTTTTTCAGTTTTGTGGTGTCCTTTGTCATCTGGTATTTGGTAACCACCTCATCTACTCAGTATTATAAAAAGCTCCCACTTGGATACGTTCCTAAAGCTCATGTGAAAGGACTGGAGAAGACACACGCCCAAAGTATCAGACAGATGAGAGTATTAGACCTTCTCCCAGCAGAAAATGGTACCTCTAGGTAGGAGAAGATGTATTTGAATTTTGTACAGCGACCAGTTATCTGTGTGTTCACAACATAAATAGGAACTCTTTATTTGGCCCTAGAATAATCTTGAGAAGACAGTAGTTTGTGACTGTGAAGTTACATGAAGCAAAGTGAAGGAGGGTTTTGTGCAAGGTTAGTGTGGACGTACGGCTATGTACTCATACGCAGTACTCATACGCAGATACAAACTCAATGCTTCTGAGTTTGTTTGGGATTGTCAGAAAAGTCTTCTGGATACATTGTACTTTGTTTTGTTAAATAAATACATGCTGTATTTACTGAACTACATACTGAACTACTTAAAGCTTTGTGTGAGTGTTTGGAATTCAGTTAGAGAAGAAGCAGCCCCCAGAAGGCAGCCCTTGTCCACGGGGATTTCTCAAGTAACTTGACTATGTTTTGTCAGTTTTGTGGGAAGTGCTAACCAAATAAGCTTTTGACTTTACTACCATGAGCCCAAAGAAGCCATTTATCAAGGGTGGGAATGGGTTAAGAGTATTTGGTGCTTTCTTTTGCATCTCAAAACTGAATGCACTTCTGCTTCTGCAGAATTGGCTTGGGATGTTCTAGTAAAGTGATGCATTCAGAAACAGAGATACTGATAAGTTTAAGTCACCTCTGTCCTTTTAAACAAGGTATGGTCAAGCAACAATGCTTTTCATAGTTTCCAGTGCTATACTGGAACTACATTATAATTTCTAAACAAAATCAGATGTCATAAAACTGTATGTCAGCTTTCTTGTATTAAAACTTTAATAGAAAAAGGGTAGCCAGCTGATCAAATATCTGCCTCCACAGCTTCATGTTTAAGTAGTCACTCTGAGTGTGCTAGGGTAATGCATCACACGGAAGTCTGTTCTTCTGCTGGTCTAATGATATGTTAAGTTATAACAAAACATTCATTCCCAAGGCCTTGAAATCTTGTGCCCTGTATCACTGACCTCATGATCCATGTCCTTCATGCATTCAGTCAGAGCTCTCTTATCAATCTGTAACTTTGTAAAACGGCTGCAAGACTGTGATGTTTCAGGGGATTTTCCTTGTGGGGTTTTTTTTTCAGGCTTTTCTTCCTTTTGTTTCTTTCCTTTCCTTTTCCTTCCTTTCACTATTACACAGCAAAGGAGGTGGAATGGGTCTTCAGAGAATGGAGGTTTGTTTTCATTTAAGTACCTATAATAGTTCATGCCGTAAGGCCTTAGCCAGTGGAAGAAATTATTTTTCCCCAACTATGTAAGTGAATGTCAAGACATTACACAAAAGCAGATTTCTCTTTTGGATCCAAGACATCCAATCCTCAAAGTGATGGAGGCAAATGAAACCATTTTATAATAATACACTGGTAGTCCTTCCTCTCTAAAATGCCTCTCATTTTGAGTTTGAGTATTTTCTTTCTTTAGCTAGGATACATCTTGCCGTGTCCTTGCCTGAACTGCTGAACTGCTCCTCACTGCAGGTATTGCTCTGTAAGCTTTGTTTTTTCCTCCATATCTTGGCATTTTCTGCAGTAAGCTTTCTTTCCTCCCTGCAAAGACTTAACCCACCCTAAGCAATACTAGGGTCAGAAACAAATGGTCTATAAATGGCTTCTACCTGAAGAGTTAGTGTATTCCTGTTCTGAAAAGATCCTAGAAAAATGACTGCTAATTAGCTGACTGGTAGACATTTGTTTAAAAAAAAATAGGAAGAGAAAATAATGTTATTAAAATAGAAATTAAATACGATCAAACTCAGGATAGTCATGTGAACACTGTTGTAGTTTTTCTGTGTTTGTGTGTCCGGACTAAGCTGTGGAAGTGGAGTGAGCATCCTTTTCCCCCTCTTTTAAAAATTTATTTTTCTATTTAAGACTGAATGAATCTGGTTTGATTTGTTACACAAAACTGATGAGTTTTGGGTACCAAATGTCCTTGTCTAACTATCATGGCTACATGTAGAGAAGCGCTTGGATAGAGCACACTTACTCTGATGGGCTCTTTTACTGAGTTTTTATGTTGGCTGTTCTGTGAGAGATGTGGAGACATGTCATGCCCTGGGGCAATCCCTCCAAGACTAAGGATTGCTAGAATGTGGAAAAACAGTCAAAACCATGAAATAAATCCATGGGTCATGCAGTTTGCCAGAGGAGCTTGGTAAGCTGCTGCTCAAATATTGTGTATCTTTTTAGAAAGAACAGTTTGAAAAAGTAGAAGCCATGCTTACCCTCCTGGTGGAAGGTGGGAGTGGAGGTGGCCACTGGTGTCACTTGGCCCAGCTTTCAATCTTATTACCTTAGAAATGGCCGTGTGCAGAACCCCCTTTGGGAGCTGGGAGAAGAGCTCCGTTAGATAACAGTTGATCAATGTTTTTTTTAATATTCTGATACATTGATATCAGTCTGCCCAAAATTTGCAACAACTGTTGTAAGACCACTGGGCACCTATTAAAAAATCAACACATAAAAATGGTAAGTGTGGTCTCTGCACAGAAATACTCATAGTGAAAAAGTAAGGAAAAGATACTTCTTTCTGGCATAATGACAATGGTCGTAATGAATAGGCAAGCTTTGCAGAAGGTGAGCCAAAGGATACGGGTGACTCACATAAAACTTTTATTGAGTGTGATATTTATTAGGATGTGACAGTAAACACAAATGAATAAGCACTGTTATGAAGCTGTTACAGCCCAGGCAGTCTGAAGCATTTTAGTTTTGGTACTTTGTAAAAAGCTCGTATAGAAAAAAACTGTACCATATTCTATGTAGAATTTCATCACAGGATTTCATCCTACATTTTAACTTTTAACCAGTGATTGAGTTGTAGCACCACATAGTGACTGCCAGTCTTCATTGGGACCATCTTCATTGTTCTTTTTACTTCATTCTTAAGTCCCTTTGAAGGGACAATACTACCAGCTAATGCTCTTGGTGCTGGGGACCCAAACATCTGCATGGACAGGGGGTTAGAAACTTCTGGGGAGAGCAGCAGCTGGGGATGAGGTCTGAGGACAGTCAGTAGATACGATGCAGCTGCAAGGAGGGATGCAGTTGTTCAGCTCTCTTTTTCATTATTTTAGTAGACATCTAACCAGGGATTCTTACAGGTTGATGTGCAATTCAGAGAGATAGCACCTAATAGGGGTTTAAAGTTGCACACTCAGAAATGGTGGCTGCTGCCTTGGGGTGTTCCGTGCCTGGTGCCTGCCTGTAGCTTGGTGTTCCTCAGTGATGTTTAATTCTTCCATTAAGCCGCCATGAGTGATGTGAAGGAAGAGGAAATAATCCAAGATGTTTGGATTGCAGGTGAAGTACAATAGACCATCCTCTTCTTTTGTCATCAAAACTGAGCTCTGGTATCCCAGGTCTCTTTGTAGTTGACCAGTGCTCAACTCAGGAGAGACAGCAGCAAGAGAGAAACAAGGTCAAAGCTGCAATAGTCTGCAGTCCTTTCTTATCCATGTGGTTCTTCCTATCAGTATGTGAACTGCATGAGAACTTGCATTGGCATTGCCTTGACATCATTTTGAGGCCTATTTGAAGTTTTTTTTCGCCTCATTTCCTTAGTTGGAGAAAGTGGCCCTTGGCTGTATTTGTGTAATATTCATTGTGTAAATCAGGGATCTGACCCATTGTTTATTAGCGTTTGCATAATCCTTTGAAAATGCAAACTGCAGCATAACTGCTGCGTGTTCCTGCTCTTCCATAATATTCCAGCAGCAGCTCTGACTGAGTGGTGGAGGTTTTTATCAGTGGACTTTGGCAGTTGACTTTTGCCAGGGCTGGGGCGTCAAAAACAGAAAGAGCTTGCTCTGTGTCTGGCACATCATCGTACTCAAGGTCAGTCTCATGCACCCCCCAGCCAGATGCTTTACAAGCCTCACTGGGATGAAGGCTGGAAGATTAATTTTCTCCTCACTAGCTTAGGGTTTAGGTAATTGGTTTTCTGAGGGCTTAAAAAGAAAATAAAATCGTAAATCTGACACAAGGTCAGTGTTAGTTCTTTGCTTATCTGCTCTAGGCTGTTTGTGAGAAGCAACAAATGCATTTATCTCTAAAATGTCTGGAAATAATATTCTGTAGCAGTTCATGTTTGTAGCTGGAATTAGTAAATATACAGGGCTTGTTTAAGCTGTTGATATAGACAAAGTCATTGTTGTATCTTCACACGAGGACAGCCTTACAGCCTTGTCCTTTGGGCTATTTGAACCACCAAATTAATCATAGAATCATAGAATCATTAAGGTTGGAAAAGACCCCAAGGATCATCAAGTGCAACCCAACACCACCTAACTCACTAAACCATGTCCCTAAGCACCACATCTACACGTTTCTTGAACACCTCCAGGGATGGTGACTCGACCACCTCCCTGGGTAGCCTGTTCCAGTGTCTGACCACTCTTTCAGTGAAGAAATTTTTCCTAATATCCAGCCTAAACCTTCCCTGGTGTAACTTGAGGCCATTTCCTCTTGTCCTATCACCTGTTACTTTAGAGAAGAGGCCAGCACCCACCTCACTACACCCTCCTTTCAGGTAGTTGTAGAGAGTGATGAGGTCTCCTCTCAGCCTCCTCTTCTCTAAACTAAACAACCCCAGCTCCCTCAGCCGCTCCTCATCAGACCTGTGCTCCAGACCCTTCACCAGCTTCATTGCCCTTCTCTGGACTCGCTCCAGCACCTCAATGTCCTTCTTGTGGTGAGGGGCCCAAAACTGAACACAGGATTCAAGGTGCGGCCTCACCAGTGCTGAGTACAGGGGCACAATCACTTCCCTAGTCCTGCTGGCCACACTATTGCTGATGCAGGCCAAGATGCCTTAATCTTTAAGGTCTGATTCCCTTTCAACTCAGGTTTCTGTGAAACAGAATAAAATTACTTCTGCAGATGCTGCTGGAGACCTTATAAACTGTTGCAGAGATCCTCAGACTGACTGTTCCTAAGGTGAACCACGCAAGAGCTGTGGAGGCTGAAGAAGCTCCTTGGCTGATGGTGGCCATCCTGCTGGAGGCACTTTGCAGGGCACTGCAGGTCCTGAAAATATGGTGAGCAGCAGCAGCTGAATGTGGCCAGGGCTAGAGCAGGCAGCTGGACTGTGAAGCTTGTAGGAGGTTATTTTCCTGGGTGCTTCACCAGGAGCCGTCAGGGCATTGACCAGACCCCAGCCGTCTGTGCAGGCTGCTGCCCAGAGCTAAGGAGTCAGCTCAGAGCCCAGCATGCTCAGAGAGCTTGACTTCGGGGCAGACTTGTGGCCATCACCTAGAATATTGTTTATGATACTCCCTTTCTAAAGCATGCACAGGTAATAACAGTTTGTAGTGTGACAGTTTAAATAACCTCCGAGGGAGACTGTTGCAGCAGGGGGAGGAGAATTACTTAGTGTGACTGGGAGTATTAATAAGACAGAGAATAGGCTTTGTTTTCTAAGACTGGCCAATGAAGATGATAAAATCTTAAGAAGTTGGAAATTGAATGCTATCTCTTCTTGTCCTGTCCCAGCAAAATGCAGAGCCACTTTTTCATGACTGCTGAAGTTGTAGTTTCTCTGACTTACTGCACAAGTCTGTGCCAAGGCAGGCAGAAAGACGTATGAGGTAGCTAATCTTCCCAGTCTTACTTTCCTCCTACTTTTGCCTGTAAACTTTCAATCCATGCCGCTCAATTGCAGCATAAAAGGATAGTCTCCCTTATAGCAGCTTATTTTAAATTTAGTCTGTGGTAAAACCCGAGAGATCAAAGTATTTTCAATAGCACAGGAGGAACTCGTCCATTATAAAGCCCTTAAAACTAACTTCATAGCTGTAAACTGACTTCATTGTGCAGGAATCGTTGGTCAGTCAGTTGCTGATGGCGACTGTTGTTGAGTTGTGTTGCAGAGTTGTGTTGCTGAGTTGTGTTGCAGAGGTATGATAATCCTGCTTTTGAGGACACATCTTGGCCTGGAAGTAATTGTGAGCTGCAAGGCTAGTGTGGGCTTTCAGCTGTGACATACAGCATAGAGTTAATTCCTAATTGCTGTTTGACTGCCTGTCATTCGGGTGCTGCCCATGTGAACAGGCAGCGTTTTACATGAACTGCAAAAAGTTCAGCAAGGAAAAAAAACTGGAAATACTTCACTGGACATTACTGTTGTAATCACACTCTGCTGCCATTGAGGTTTAGAAACTACCAGGCAACTCTCTCAGTTCTTTCAGATATTTTACATGTGTGCATGTTGCTCTTACTTGCATGTTCTTGCTCTTTCACCCACCTGTTCATATTCTAACTCACTTTACAGGTTTCAGACAGCGTTTGATCTGGTTATCTTGTTTTGAAACTTCTATTAACTAATTCAAAGTGGAATAATGAAAAATTACAAACTCAAGTGCTATGGCTCAAGTTTTTCCGTGGGAACTGACCTTTTGTATATGTCAATGTGTTAAAGCCAAATGATACAAGGACATCTTCATTTAAATTAATTTGAGTAGTGGCTGACAGACCTTCACCATTTCCTTGTTCACACTTAGCAGCACAACCTGTTCAAAAGTATAATCAGGTAAGTGCTTTTTTTCCTCCCTGGAGACTCAAATGACGATGAGTCAGTTACTGCCTTCCATTTGCACAAAAAAAAATTTTAACAGGTGAAATTTGCCACCATCTGGACTTGCTCACCTCCTCCTGCACTGGCCTGCTCCAAGGAGTTGCTTTTGTTGAGCATTAGGCTCCTGTTGTTTTGCTTTCAACAAGACACCTGAGCTCTGGCGGGGGCCAAGGTTGTTCAGTATTTTGGGGTTGAGGCAGCAAATTTTCTGCCACTGTTTTTCTTTTTTCAGCTCTGCTTGGCAGTTATGGGTTGATGGCTCTATGCAATGAGACAGACAATCTCAGTTTAGTTTCTGGGAACACTTGGTCACAAATACCTGTCCATAATTAGTCCATCCACTAGCTGTATTAGCAGCAAGAAATGTAATGTGCATAAAACAGATGCTGACTGTCAGAAAGGGCAGATCTCACAAACATTAGATGCACATATGTGTTTTAATTATTACAAGGATGGCACTGTTCAGCGTTTGAGGAGAGCTGCACTGAGGAGGGGTTTGAACAAGACTTTGACTTACTTTTAACTAATTTTTGTCACTCCTTTGAATCAATGTTCTTCATTAGGGTTACAAATAAATTGTATGCATGGAGGATGGTATAAGATAGTATAGTAGATAGGATATATACATAGACAGTATGCAAAGAGCATTAAGATGTATTTTATAGAATTATGTGATATCAAGAATTCATTCTGCTGTGGTAAGAGATAAACTAGGAGGTAGAAAGGAAGGAAAGTTGTTCAAGTATGTAAGCTTCCTAACAAAGACCCTGGGATGCTTTTGGTGGAAAACTGAACAAACTTAAGAGCAAGTATGACTAACTGAGAACAATGCCCAAATGATGTGGGAAATGTAATTAACCTTGGCAATGCAGCATTCTCAAAACAATAAGACAAACATTCACTAAGATTCACTAGTCTGCTAAGATGTTCATACGTAAAGTGATCAGTTTTTGTACATCAGTATCAATGTTGTTATAAAATACATCTGGAAAATATATCAAGACCCAGAAGCAACGACTTAAAAATGCAGTAGCCAAAGACAAGAAAGGTAAAAGTGACAGAGATTGCCTAACGTAAAACAGAAAATTATTGACTTTTAGTTATTGAACTTACAGGGTGAAAAATGATCTTTCTAGCAATAGGAAAAAACTAGGAGACGAGGAAATTTGTTTCAGTGCTTCCCTCTAACAAGGTGTACTTTCTTTCTGACCTTGGGTTGCCATTAAACTGATAATAAAGCACCATGCCAAAAATAGTCTGTCTGCTTTTTTTCTGGTTGCCAGAACCAGCAGAATCGTCTGTGTAATCAATTCACTACTGAGTTTCAGACATCTCTGTGTGGAAGCCTCATGGGACAAGTGTCATCTTTTCTCTCTGTCGTTCAGAGCCGAGTTCAGTGCATGTAATGTACTAAATACACAGATAGAATTGGAAGCTAGTAATTTGATCCTGTTTGTTTGCTCACCATGTTTGGATTATTGTTAAATGTGCTTTAAAAGATTAGGCCTGAGCATTAATGGAACCAAGGAAAGTGCTTGTCATAGAAAATGTGGTATGCTTGTTTATTCTTTTAAATAGTGTCCAGTTTTATGCAATCCCTTTGAAGTCAGATCCTCAAACTTCACATTTCATGGGCTATGTAACTATAAATGGGTCTTGATGAAGAGATAGAACTAGAGTATCTAGCTAGGACTATTGTTTATGACTCTTAAGGTTTCCATTTTTATGTTTCATTGGTAATAATCTCTAACTACACTCTCCTTGACTGCTGTATATAGTCACTGGACCATAGGTGTCACAACAGAATAGTCACTGAATAGACTCTGGAAATTTCCACAGTCTTCATGTGGGTTAGGGCTGGCTGAAAATAGGTTGTTTAGAGTAGTGGAGGGGACAGAGATCCACAAAATCCTGTGTTGTGGAAGATGGAAGTTAATCAACAGGTTATGGAAATCCTACATCTTAAGTCTCCATCAGAGTGTTCCTCCTCACCTACCTCACCAGCAAGCAACGACAAGTGGGCAAGTCTCATACTGCTTGGGAGCTACAGCAGAGAATCTTTAATTACTTCTTTTCTAAGAATGGATAATGTTTTGGAGGGTGAAATAGGCTGGCATAAGGCATTGCTGAAGGCAGATAATGATTTTGTCTTAGCTTTTACATCTGGCTGTTCACAACTTCTCCAGAAACCCCAGAATTCTGCAGTGCCTGAGGCAAAACTTTGATGTCTTTAGTTGTTTTGCCCTTTGGCAACAACTAACTTCATGTAGGTTTCACTGCAATGGAGTTAACATGCTTAGCCAAGTTCTAGCGTTTACACACTCCTGGATGATTTCTGTGCCATCAGTGAAGCTTTATGATATGCAAAGTAGTACATATGCATACATTTTGATGAGACATAAGTGAATCTATAATAAGATACTGCTTTAAAAGGGCTGCTGGAGAAATACTGTAATCATTGCATCCTCAGACCTAATGGGACTTGAACTTCTTATGGAATTTGGCCAGAGTCCCTTCATCATATCCATACACACAGGATGAACTCCAAACTACAGCAGGTCAGTGGCCAGGTAATGTCCCACTTTCTCTAATACCACTCTCTATCCCTACACCTATTAGGCTTCACAGACATGCTTCATCTTTGAGAAAGGGAAAGTTACCTTTTAAGCGATAAATAAACTTCAAAATAATTCCTATTCAGTATACATTGGTTATGGGACTGGACATTTGCTGTGACTTGACGAACGTTTTCCCTTTAGATATGGATGTGTGTTGATTTTTTTAAACTCATTCTGGCCAAAGTAATGTAAGTAAATTGTTTCATGATTGTAAACTGGGGTGTATTCCCATGAAGTATAAGCATGAAGCCTGATCTAAGAGACACTGAAAGAGTTGTTTCAAGGCCATTCAAGATGGACAACTACATATTTATTATTTTGTTCTTTAGAATTGTCCATGATACAAATAAGACACTTTTCTCAGGGATCTGGGACTTGCTACTGCTAGATGCAATTTCCTAAACTAGTAAGACCACACTCAAAATTTCTGCAACTGTACAATACATTAGATGAAGATCACAACTGATGTTATTTTAGTGATAGGGGGACAGAATCTGGCTACAATGGCTAGCTAGGAATTTCATCAGTTGAGAGAGCTATATAGTGGTATAAATCAGGTAAACGATACTGTATAGGTAGCCTGAAGAAATAGATGGTGATGATACAACTTGGACAACAGTTATTAGACTGCTGCGAAGCTTTAGCAGCACCGCAGCAAGGTGAGAGGTCATCATCAAGCTGTTTCACTGCCACAGTCTTGTACCAAGTTTATCATGCTAGAAAATCTGCATCTCACTGTTGACTTCAGTGCAGGAGTCACAATAACACAGAGATTAAAATCCCAACTGAAATCAGCACCTACTCCATTGCCCTTATTTCTCATAGCATTAAGGCTTACACATTTTCTTATTATTTTTCTTGTTGGTATTTCTCTTGGATTTGGATAAGGAGAATAATGTTGTCCAGTCAAATTTTACCTATGCCATTTTGATTTAGTTTTGTCTTGTAGTTTTGACTCACTACGGCAATATTTCTGTAATTTGCTTGAAAATTACTGAATAGAAATTGTATTTTATACACTTTGTTTTCAGCAATTATTTTTCATTCACAGGTCTGCATGTCAGGTCTGATTTGTTTGACCAGTGCCAAGTTCATTTGACAATGACTAAAAGCATCCTTTGGCATGCTTGTTGCTGGAAAAGGAAGGGGACTTACTCATCTCTGTAGCATATTGTTTTACACAGCACAACACATATGCATGTAAAACTAGT
>NW_010137997.1:25941-32191 GCF_000699245.1 Pterocles gutturalis
GAACTATCACTGGTTTTAATTAACTTGCGGTTTTCCCATGTGCTTGTCTTATCTGGAGTGATCTCCAGAGTGTGAGTCTTGGAGTTTGATGAAAGACTCCCCCCAGAATTCAAGTTCAGAGGGAAATCATTATGTAAACATTGTCGAAAACCAGAGAGTCTGCATTATGCTCCTGCTGAGAAGAATAAATTCTTTTTGTTCTCATATTAGTGTATCTTCCTACATGGAGGAACATGCAGTGAGAGTATTTTTAGATGCTTTTGTCTGAAGGGTAAAAAGAGAAAAGGGAAAAGAGATTAATTTTGAGTAATTTTTCTTTAAAGAATGTATTCTTTTTTTTTTAAACAATATTTCTGGAAGACTAATTCCCTCGTCAGTAAACATCAAAAGCTCAACTACTGCTGACTAAAACACTGCATGATGAAATAATATAAAGTAAATTGTCTTTATTGGAGGAGAAAGGCTTGCTAGATGGCACCTTCAGAAACACATGGAGTGATCACACAGTCCTAGAATAAGAGAAAGCATATATTTTACACACAAATATGTTTGTTTGGGGCATGCTTTGCACAGCATCACATAGAAGTTAAGTTTCATGTGTTTACAAAGTGTCTTCAGATGATTCATTGCTGAATAAGACACTAGAAGACTTGACGTACCCCAGGGAGATTTTTTCAGTCTCATTGTAGTACTGACATAGTATCTAGGGGAGAAGAGGTAGGAGCCTTCCCTTCCTTCAGCTTAAGTTTCCATTGTATTTAATGCATGTAGGCTTCAATACAGAGTGCCAAAAGCTGTTTTCACTAATGCAGATATCTTGCATAGAGCACTACTGAAAGGCTTCGCAGGCTAAGGTATTTGGGATACATCACACAGGAAGCAGAGAGGTGCTCTGTATGGGAAGTAAATATTAATATCAAATATTTATGCAGATGAAGACTAAGAAAAAATAAATTAATGTAGAGGTATCTGAATGATTTCAGGTTAAATAATAATGCATCAAACCAGAGGTATGCAGGTGTATTGGGTTTGCATGGCACGGTTTTGGTAATGGGGGGGCTACAGTGGTGGCTTCTGTGAGAAGCTGCTAGAAGCTTCTCCCATGTCCAGTAGAGCCAATACCAGGTGTCTCCAGGATGGAACCACTGCTGGCCAAGCCTAAGCCCATAAGCAGCGGTGGTAGCACCTTGCTAATAACATATTTTAAAAGTGGGGGAAAAAAACTGGCCCATTTTAGCTGGAGAGGGGAGTGAGAATATGTGAGAGAAACAGCTCTGCAGACACCAAGATCAGTGAAGAAGGAGAGGGAGGAGGTGCTCCAGGTGCCAGAGCAGAGATTTTCCTGCAGCCCCTGGTGCAGACCATGATGAGGCAGCAGCTGTGCCCCTACAGCCCATGGAGGTTAGCAGTGGAGCTGAAATTCACCTGCAGCATATGAAGACCTGATGCCAGAGCAGGTAGATGTATCTGAAGGAGGCTGTGACCCCATGGGAAGCCCATGCTGGAGCAGGCTCCTGTCAGGACTTGTGGAGCTGTGGAGAAAGAGGAGCTCACACTGGAGGTTTGCTGGCAGGACTTGTGACCCCATGGGGGAGCCACGCTGGAGCAGTCCGTCCCTAAAGGACTGCACCCCATGGAACAGACTCATGCTGGAGCAGTTCGTGAAGAACTGCAGCCTCTGGGAAGGACTTGCATTGGAGAAATTCATGGAGGACTATCTCCCATAGGATGGACCTCACACTAGAGCAGGGGAAGAGCATGAGGAGTCCTTCCCCTGAGGAGGAAGGAGTGGCAGAGACAATGTGCTATGGACTGACCGCAGCCCCCATTCCCTGTCCCCCTGTGCTACTGGAGGGGATGAGGTAGAGAAAATCAGGAAAAGTTAAGCCTGGGAAGAAAGGAGGGGTGGGGGGAAGGTGTTTTTAAGATTTGGTTTTATTTCTCTTTATCCTACTCTGATTTGATTGGTAATAGATTAAATTAATTTTTCTCCAATTCAAGTCTGTTTTGCCTGTGATGGTAATTGGTGACTGATGTCCCTGTTCCTGTCTCCACCCATGAGCAGCTGTATTTTCTCTACCCGTCCAGTTGACAAGAGGAGTGATAGAGCGGCTTTGGTGGGCACATGGCATCCAGCCAGGGTCAACCCACCACATCAGGGCAAGATAGTAATCTTTTTCTGTTTCAAAACTGAAACCTTAAAGAGAAATCATGTTAATTGAGCTTCTAATTAAGACTTTTTTAGCAAGTGTAAGACTGACATAGCCAATATTCTTAAACTCTATAATTAAAATATAAAGCTATTAAAAAGGGAATTTTTTTTTCTACTTATTTTAATTTGAATGCAGTTTTAGTTTATTTTTTTAGCCTTCATACATTTGACTGTTTTTCCATCAGTGGTGATAACTATAAATATGATAATTTTAATGAGGTCATATTTGAGTGTAGTCCCGACTGCAAGAGCTGGAAGAATCAAATATACTAAAAGTGGGCAAAAAAATTGACTTAGCAACGATGAACAAAGAACTAATTTTTAGTTAAGCTATCTGTAGAATTGCTGTGACCATATTTCTCCAAGTATTCCCCTTCAATAATTTTTTTTTAAAAAATGCTTTTTGCTTTTCATCCCTGGCTCTGTTTGTCCTGCAGTTTTCAGACTCTTGCCTCCATCACCGACCAGCACTGCCTGTGTTCTCTGTCGTGCAAGCTTTTGTACAGAGAAGTTGCTCGGTCATAGCCCCACTCAAGATTTATGCAGACTAGACCACTGTAAGCCACATAAAACCACAGGTTTGCAAACCGCTTCCGTTTGTCAACAAATTCATTTACATAAGCTTTACAGGAACAGGAATTCATTACTAAACCCCAGGCGTGAAGTTAAGTGATATTTATACCATTTGCAGTTTAAGCAAGTCATTTTTATCTTGACCTTCCCTGGTCAGGAATGATCAGTTGAATTCAGCTGATGTTTACCTGTATGAGTAGAAGGTAAGGCACAGTTAGGGATTCATTATGTGGGACATGGCTATAATTCATGTGATGTTAGCAGCCCTCCTTATAGCCTTTCAGTGGAAATGGTGAGAGCTATTTTTAAACATTTCCTGGGGAAAACGTGGCCTTGGGAGTACATAAAGATTTAACTTTGAGCATTTTCCCCTGAGCTTCATCCTACAGCTGCTGAGCAGTAACTTTGAGTGCAAAGTCGAGCTGAGGGAGGTCAATAGTAACATTGCCATCTGATGCAGCACATTTGGATTGGGTCTGGCATGACTTGTTCTCTTAAGACTTTGTATTTAACAAAGACTTTAAGACTTTGTATTTGACGGACACATAGGTCCTCAGACTGTCTTGGTCCTCACCATCTGCTGAAAAAATAGCTAGCTATAAAACATCAGGGTGTAGTAGGTGTAATATCTGTTACGTTTCTTTTGGTGCACCCCAAAGTGTCCAGATGTAGTGTGAGTCCCAGAGGGTGCAATGAGATATGCAGTGTGGAACAAGCATCATGCGCTCCTGGATTATGCTTTTTCTGGTAAAACGAGCACTAGAAAAGAAGGATCTAAATAGGAGAGAGGCCAAACAGAATCCAGAGGCACTGACTGATTGGGTTAAAACTGCTGCTGTTGGAAATTGCAAAAGACAGGTTTTCTGATAAAATCCTAGATACTTGCAGAGAAAGGGATTTCTGAAAGTTTTACAGTTCCTATGTAAAGGAAGTGCAGTGTAAGTAATGCGTATTGTGAAAAAAAAAAAAATTGCTGCTCTTCAGAACAAAGTACTTACTGATTTTCAGAGACGAATGGCTTTAAGGACTGACATGGGATTCCTTGTCCTTTGGCCCTTGTTGAAGAGAAATTAAATTGTCATGGTGCAAGACTCATCTTACAGGTTTTAGGCCAAGAAGTAAATGTTCATGTCTGGCATTTGGTTACAAAATCTGCTTGTCTCATCTATTTGAAGTGACCTAATTTAGGAAAATGAAAGAGAATATAGAACTTACTTTCTAGTGCAAAAACGAGGTTCCAGGCCTCTTAACTCATAAGCTTTCAGCATGTAAGTAGGTAGGAATTCTGTCACTGCATTTTGGTGCCTAAGTGTGGAAACATCTGCAGCTTAAGCCACGTCCTGGGATGACACAAAGTGTAAATAAAACACTTGGAAACAGTGATTCAGGGCAATGCAATCCCCATACCGCACAGGGGCAGCCACCCTTGAGATTTATTCCGGGTCGGACCTCAGGAGCTGTATTTAATTCACTAAGACAGGTTGTTTCCTTGGGAAGCCAGACTTCCCAGTTCCTCCCCATTAATCAAAAAAAATGGAGAAAAGCAATGACCCAACACTTACAAAATTCTGGCAGGAATCATCATTTTGCAGCCTTAGACTTGGTCTTTTAATAAAGGTAGGTTTGGGTTCCTGCCGGCAGGCTGACTCGTGCAGCTGTGGCTGCAGCCTGCAGAGGGCTGGTGGAGGGTCAGCCCGGCTCACCAGGTACAGCCAGCTCCAGGCTGGCAGAAGGGAAGGGAGATGCCTGGAGGAAGCTTTGTCTCACTGTCCTCCAAAATCTGTCATTAAGCAGGGTCCAAATAAGTAGAAAGTTTGTGGGCAGGAGTGGGGAAAGAAGGGAGGAGGTGTGTGAAGAGGATGTGCTGATGAAAAAAAAAAAGAAAGGAATTTAGGAAGGTGTTAGGGTGAGCACTTTCTTCCATTTTCAGGGATTCAGCCTGAGTGTAGTCACCCAGAAACAGATGCAGGCAAGCCTTAGCCTCCAGTTCAAAGTATTCTTAGTTAAGGAAGCCTTGTAAAAGGATTTTTTATAGCGGCAAGCAGCATGAAGGAGGTTGGGAAAAGAAGCTGGAAAATACTTAATCATTTTGACTCCTGCACTCAAGATTGTCAGTAAACTACTACATCTTTCCTTGCTGAGGATGCTTATCTCGGAGCAGCATGTCTTTAGTACCTCCTTACAGAGTAACCTCTACCACTCACGCTCCTGTCCTCCTTCTCTGATACACCAGGCACAGTGCACAGGTACAGGATGTCGCCCGGCGTTTGGAAGCCAGTGAACATCCTGTTCCAGGGAGCTGAGCACTCGAGGGACCCTCAGACCAGAAGAACCCATGTTATCTGGACTTGAAGCCGCAACAGCCAGCGTGGGCTGGAGTAACTGGAACAGAGTTAGAAGGAGGGCCGGACAGGTAGAGAGAAAGACAGGCTCCAGCAGAGCTTGTGTGTACGTCCAGTGCATGCAACAGGCAAGTGAAGATTAAGCAGCCGTTCTGGGAGTCTGTCTCGCAATACCAGCCCATTGCCAGGAATTTACAAACACAAAATTGACAGCATATACAGAAACACTAGTTTATTTCCTGGATAATGCTTAGTAAGGGTGCAGTTAAGCACATTAGGCTGTTTCATTCACACCTATGTTCTGCCAGCTTCTGCAGGCACAGGGAGTCCATTCATGCAAAGGGCAGTTGAAGAAATACCGGTTTTCTGCAACCCACGTTGCTCCAGAGAACATGGAAGCAGCTTGTTCAGGTCAGAAGGGAAAATCTGTTGGCAGCAGCATTCACTGTGCTGAATCATAACTTCCACCTGTTTGTCTAGTAATCCAATATGTCTTCTAGGAAAAATGAGACAGACTGGTCTTGCGTTCCAACTCCTGTGAGGAATGACATTTCCACTAGAAAAGACTAATACTGGAAAAGGATATCTTTGTCTTTCTTTATACTTTGAAAGAAACTGTCATTACTATTTCCAGATCAGCTGTAAGTTTTATTTGTATCTTCTGCTTTTTATTATTAACGCAAGATTAAAATGCCACCAACATAAGTGCTTACGGTATGTATTATCATGTGGTATCTTCCATTCTGACAACCAACAAAAGAAGAAAAATCTAGGCAAAAGAGTTAAGTTAGTGGCTGTGCAGACATATGAAGCAATTATTAAAGTCCACAGTGCCAAAAGGTAGTCCATTGCTCTCATAAAAAGTGGTTCAAGGTTCGGTACATAACAAAAGAACATTGATTTATGAGTGGGCAGTGATTTTTTTTAAATGTGTGGGAAGACTCTTAAGGACTATTCATGCTGAACTGCTTTGTGCCGCTGCCTCAGACTCTCTCCCAGTTCTTTGATGTGCTTGTTTATAAAATTACACTTTACATGCAGCCTACTGCACGATAAGCTTTTAAGAGGCCTCAGAGCTCTCTGCAATCAGTCCAGTTGTGGGAGAATGGCTCAGTGAGCAGGG
>NW_010137998.1:0-21478 GCF_000699245.1 Pterocles gutturalis
CTCAGACTGAGGCGTTTGGCCCCAGGGCCAAGCCCTGCTCCCACAGACACCCAGCTTGGGCGTCTGCCTGGCCGGTCACCCGGGTGCTGCAGGCTGAGCGCACACCTCAGCGCTGAGGCACCTGGCAGGAGCAGGCATCCTGTGGAAAAAAAAAGAGGGAAAGACATAAACCAGGCCTTGTTCCGCTCACATGTATCTTAGCCATTAGGCTGTGCTGCCTGAACTAGCAAGACCCTCATTTTGAAAACCTCGTTCAGCTTTTTTGGTTTTCTCTGGCAAGCCACCAGCATTGGATGTTGGAGGGCTAAAGGACAGCTTTATGGGCGAACTCTGGCTTCTGTGGGAAAACATATGAAGGGACAGACGAGGTTGCTCACTGCAGCTTTCCTGGCATTGTGCACACATCACAAGAGGGAAGGTTGACTTTGATTCCAGCCCTACCGCTTCATTAAGCAGAGTGTTCCCACTCCCTCTGTGCAAATTACTTATGCATATACATCCCTGTGCTTTGCATGGGGCGGTAAACCAAGATACAAACAAAACTGGAAGGGAAGAAGCATAGAAATGTGACAGCTGCTTGAGACCATTAGACATCTCAAATGCCATGGCAATGTCATGACCAGAAGGGGCGAGTTTGGTTTAAAAAGAAAACCATTGTGGTTAAGAGGGAATCTGAAGTAGCAATAAAATACGATGTTGCATTAGAAGCAAGATTAAAATAAACAGTAGTTAAAATGTACTACCAAAAGGCATCCAGTAATGATGCAGAAAGAGAGCAATGTTCAGTAAATGTTTTGAGTGTTTTAAACAACCGTGTGTTTGTATAATATTTCAATACTTCCTATTCAAACGGTAACCAAGGAATTCAGCGTAATCTAAAGATAAACTCTTTAAGCAGTTCCAAACAACTTGCGCTATGAGTTGTGGGGCTTTCTGCTTCCAATATTAATTTTTACTAAATCTTGCAGTACAAAGACATTTCGTGACAATTTGGAGAAAGCACTGCTCTGTTATTCTAGGGTAGATTAGGTGAGTTGAATAGTCACTGACTGGTTAGCCAAAGAGTAGTAAATCTTCTCCACAGGTAATACCACTTTTTAATGGCTTTCTGTCCTTAGAGTTCTCTCTCATTTTAGGTCAAAAATAGCCTAGATAGTGTTACTTCTGGAAAAACTGGAAGTATCAGCCCCAATGTGGCAAATACACATGTCAGCACATCTCACAGCCTCTGAGAATCTAGCAAATCTACATAGCCGTATGTGAGCATGGTTGCATATGCTATTCATTTTATGTAGAAGAAAATGGCTAAAGGCAGTAAGACGTAGCAGCTCAGATTGCTTTTGTCTAAATGTTTCCTCTCTTCTTGTGCAGAGGAAGTGTAATAGACAACAGAATTTTTTTATTGCTTTGCAATATATTTCAGAAAGTAATTGTGATTAACTAGCCTGTCAGCATCCCAAGAGGGATACTGTAGTCAAATCTGACTCCTTTCAGTTTAAAGTCTTAATTGTCTTTTTAAAATTTTTAGTAGGTGTTGGAATATAAAAACATACTTATCTTTCTTCCAGCTAGGGATTTGTTTCCTCACAAAATGGCTAATTATTTAAGATAAATGTCTTCCACAGGGAGCTCTCTACTTCTTCTGAACCATCTCATCTCTATTTCATACATTCCCAACCTGTATATCATCATTTTTGTTTCCCCATCTGCTCATTGTTTCCTGTTGCACTACTATAACTAGGATGTGGAACAGTTCTAAAATCACAGCTTTCCAAGTGGCTGACAGTGATATCATACTTGCTTTATCACTACTCCCACGTACAAATCCTGCAATGTCATTTCTACCAACACTTTATTTTTTATTACAGTTCTTAGTCTGAGAAAGTATATTCAATCATTGTTATTTATAATGCTTAAAGATCTATGTGGCATTGCAAGAACATAGAAGACACGTTGACTGTGTCTCTGGACCGTGCCCCGGGAAGTAGGCGAATCTCAGCATGGTTCTCACTGGTCTTTGACCCCTGTTACATCCGCACTGCCCTCAAAACTAGGCCTTTATGTCACCTGCCTACCAACCCCATGCTGCTTGGCTTCATGCGATTCCCAGTGTGCTGATCTATTATGCAGGATGAGCAGTGTCGGTTATGTGGTATAAAACTTGCCTGTGTCGAGTCCATCTGCTGTCTAAATGGGAAAGATGCAGTTTGCTCCCTGAGTGTGAACTTGGACTGGAGAGATGTAAGGCACGTTTGGATTTCTGTTGGGCATCACATTTATGATACAATCTAGATCTTTTAGTCAAATGACATTCTGAACTGGCGATATCTGTTAATGTTGGGGAACGTTCAGTGGTTACCTCAAAAGATGACCTGGTCCATGTTTAAGTTGTCGCCACCTACAATTGTGACTAGAGACATAGAAGTGAAGATACTGAACACCTCACAAATTAACACTTCATCTCATCAAGCTTGCACTGCGGATATACTGCAGCAAGATGCTGAGCACCCAGCACGGCCACTGACATTATTTGGCAGCAATTCTACAAAGACAGAGTCAAAAGAACAAAGTATGAACATTCCCTTTTAAAGTATCCTATTCCCTGTAATGTTGCAATCCTTCCTACTGGACTTCAAAGGAATACAAGAATTCATATTACAAACATCATGAGATTTTCATCAGCAATTGTTTTAAATGTGCTTTGCTCTTTCTTTTTTTTTTTTTTTTTGCTATGAAACTTATAATGTGCTTTGCTCTTTCTTTTTTTTTTATTTTTTTTGCTATGAAACTTATGAAATCTATTCTCTTCAATAAAACAGCATTTTAAAAAATCAAGCAGAACACAAAGCACAGGAGCAGAATTATATGAGCTAACTGCAACATCTCATAGAAATAAATTTGTCTGTCTCAAGTTCTGTTTACAGTCTGCCCTTACTGTATCGATGGGCATCTGAGCTGATTCAACCCTGTGAGATGTGAATCTTGCCATGGGACAAGGGAATGAATTTGATGACCCCTCAACACTCCTTGAGCTTCTTTCTTCCTTCTTCCCAAGTCTTCAGAGTACCCTTAGCTCAGCAGGGCTGTGTGCGTACTGGTGTTGGTGTCTTTTGCCATCAACTGCCACAACAAGTCATCAATAGAGCTGTAATCTCTGACAGAGTGAGGTTTCAGAATCATTTTGAAAATCAAAACCCAGGTTTTGAACTGGCAATCGTAGACTGAAGTCCATGGAAGTTTTGGAGCACTTTGTGGGGGTGGCCTATCCCTAAGGCAGCTACTGGGCTAAACATAGAAATTCACATAAGGACACAGCTGCAGCCCTGAAGAGCTTGACTTTGCCTTTACAAAATTATGCATTCTGTGACTGAAAAGACAGCAGTTAGTAGAAGTTTGTTGGCCCTAAAATAATTTTTAAAACTGGTTTTGGAGTGTTCCTTTTCAAATTGTGTTTGTGCTGTAGGTTTGGCTATAGGTTTGGCTTATGTTCTGTGCTCTGTAGGATTTCAGCATATTTTCTGTGGTATGTGACACTTCCACTTCTCCTTGCACATCGTTTTTAAGGCACATGAGCTAATGTTTTTTTCTGTGTCACTCAAAATACAAACAATTTATGCACAGGCATGTACCCTGAGAGCAGACGGCTCAGAAGATCCTGCAGGTATCCGAACAAATAAAAGTCTGACTATTAGTCTTAAATTCAGACAATGGCATGAACGGCTCAGAAGATCCTGCAGGTATCTGAACAAATAAAAGCCTATTAGTCTTAAATTCAGACAATGGCATGTTCAACCTCTCAGGATTGTCCGTTTAATCACTACAAAGGATATCACTCAAAATATCTGATTTGGTATGAAGTGTTGACAGGACTATGAACAATAAGTGCCAGATGGCTGGTCTTCCCAGGATTGTCAGTTTAAAAACTAATCACTACAAAGGATATCACTCAAAATATCTGATTTGGTATGAAGTGTTGACAGGACTATGAACAATAAGTGCCAGATGGCTGGTCTTCCCAGTATCATGAAGTACATCAATATTTTATAAGATTAAACCTACTCAGCTGCTATACCACCTGCTGCTTTTGCTTTTGTTTGTTTTCCCCAAAATGAAAGTTGTGGGTGACTGTGTTTCAGGTGTTGCTTTCAGTCCATCGTGTCATAGACATTTCCAGCAGCTTAGCATCAGCCAGTTCTGCAGAGACAGTGGGTTAGGCCGAGGTTTGCCTGTACACGTGTGGCAGCATGAGCCCATCTTACATTGAAACATTGCATCATATTGAGGAAGGGCTGTGCTAAAAGCGGGGATGGGAGTGGGACTCTTAAGCAGGAAGGTTTGGCCTTTGTTTCATTATTGACTGCTGATGTCATTTTTCTGGCTGCCTGAGAGACTGTTTTCTCTTCTTTTGGTTCTGATTGTTCGCTTGCCCTCGCTCAGCCCCATTGTCTGCAGGGTCCCTTGGTTTGCTGAGGTTCAGGTTTGATTTAGGCCTCTCTTCCTGCTTTCGGTGGCTCCTGCCGTGGGAACGGGATTTGAATGTATGCAGCACTTGCTGTCACTGCCTGAAAAAGGGTCTATTTCTGTCCCTTCTGTCTATCAAGACAGATTTTCTTCATCTCTTTCCTTTTTTCCCCAAATTTTCTGTCTCCTCTAGCATTTTCTTGCCTCTTTCAATTCACTTCCTTCTTATTCCTTCCATTACTTCAACTTCTCTCATTACTTTCTCCTTTGAAATGTTGATTTAGCTTTCAGTATTATTTTATCTATAAAAAGTACACATAGGACAAAGTTCAATATATTCATACACTACAATACAACTTTTTAAAACCTCTTCCTAAAGCCAAGTAGTTTTTCAGCTAATTGAAAAACATCACAATACCAAAAATGTGTCACTTAATATCTCATGTCGTGTAATTTCCTGGAGATGCCTTTCTACATTGACTAGACAGATAATGCAAGATGGCTGTGCACAGAAACTGCAAAAGGTAGAAAGCCTGGCTGAAGAAGGCACATGTGGCTGTAGCAAAACTGAAGCATATGATCTGTTTAAACCATGAAATTACGGTGTTTTCCTGAATCTGAATTTTAGATCCTTATTAACCCGATTTCATCCTGCTCTCACAGCAGAAGGAAAAGGGATTTGATGAAAGAGAGGGAAACGCTATAATCAAACTATGCAGCTTTCAAATAAAGGAAAAATAGAAGAGAGAAAGAAAATGAACGGATAAGACAGAAGCCTTCTTGGCAATGATGCACAACAAAACAAACATTAGCTTAGTCTTTTGTGTGCCTTAGTGTGGTTTTCCAGTGCAGTAGTTGGAAGATATGTTTTTGTAACCTCTGAAGATCTGATGTAGATTTACAGTACAACAAGGAACCTGGAATCCCATTATAGTATTTTACAGAGTCAGTTTTCAGGACACAGTCACTAGTAAAGTTTATCATCACTCACACATAATCACCAGAATGTCAGAAGTAACTCAAAATAAATAGAATCATTTATTAGATATCAACAAATGTAAATACCTCAAAGAAATACATTTTCATGAAGTCACAAGCAAATGAAAACAGGAGCCTATCATAAAATGTGTAGATGCTCAGTGCTATAATAGTGTATCCTGCAAAAGGTGTAATTACTTGTCTAATGTAGTGCAAAAGTTAAATCTTTATGAACTTTTCCATTTGCTGCTGAAACAAGCAGACAGAGAAGTGTAAATGACTGATGGAAAAGAAATATATTCAGTTTATTCAGGTAAACTCCTTGTGGAAGATCAAAATAATTTCTTTCCAACAGTGTACTATTTAGTTCCACTTAATGTAGAATGTATATAGCACAACACGAAATCTGGGATGCAAGTTGAACTTCTAAGCACGTTCTTCCTCTGCCTTGAGCCATCTGTGTTCGGTCAGCCTCCTGTTCAGGGTAAAGCAGCGGGAAGGTTTCCTATGAAGCCTTAACTGTAGAAATAGCTTGCCAAGGAAATGGAATCCCTATCTGTTAATCTTTTCCCTAACCAAGCCCATATGGCAACCATAGAGTGAAACAAGTCAACTAGAGGATGGCCAAGCTCTCTCAAGCTGTTTCACACCAGTGAGCAACTGAGTCCATTTCCCACGGCAGGACCATTGCACAGCTGGCAGTGAGACTGCCCAAATACGGGGACCGTGTGGTAGTTCACCTTCCTGGCTGATGGAGATGTGCTCACAGATACTGCTGAGGTTGGTGTTTTCACCAGGTCTTGTTAGGAACCAGTTCCTCAATTTCATCCTGTAAGGAAGCCAGGGGACAGCCACCATTGTTAATAAAGGCACCCCTTACCTTTGGGAAACAAAGCCAACTTTAGGCTGTAAAACAGTGTAAAGCTTCCCAAACATTTGGCAAATACCTCTGAAGTGTAAATATGCTTTATCCTGTCACAAAATGTTTATGCAAAGAAGAGCTTTCTGAAAGATGAGGCACCAAACACCAAATAATAGCTTTTCTCCTCAACTTTCCTTATAATCCAATAATTTACTATCACATCTAGAGTTTTTTCTCTTTCTTTAACCTCAAAGTAATAAGCAGGATTCGATCTGACCACACTTGAGATCAATCAACACCACGAAAGGTGGATTTTCTTAAATATTGCGCTGAGGGGAAAGTGAATTTGTGCAAGGACACACATACCTTGAGATATATGAGGCAATCAGCTTAAAATGTTGTTTTGCCCTGACCTGACAAGGCTTGCTGTCTCTGGCAATGCATAATCTCTTTTAATATACTAGTAGGAAGGTGATGGCTGTTTGAAAATGCTTCTAAACTGCAGTTTATCTCAAAGGCTGACACCTTACTAGAAACTATACCATCTCTTTGAGAACCCTGCTACAAGCAGATATTAATAAGGGTTCATGTTGATTCCAGGGAGAAATGGATAAGGAAAGACTCTGAACTGACTTGTTATAGGTTTTGTGCAGAAGTTTAAAAATTGCGTGTCGAGGATTTTAAAGTGGACACTGGCAATGGAGATACTTATTCTACTTGATAGTCATGAGGTTTTGTCCTGCACATCAGTATGTTTTCCTAAGAGTGTGCCTCTCTATTCATCACCGTCAGCATGATTTAAAGTTGTGCATTTAAGACTCGGGTAAGCTTCTTTGCAAACACTCTTGAGAATAGGATCAAAATGGGAAGAGATTACATGTAATCTAATTATGTTAGGTTCCATTTGAAATCCTTCAGTTTAAAAATTAAAAGAATATGACACAGCTTTACAATATGCTATAGTTCACACGGAAATCATATGAGCATGTGTCAATGAGGCAACGTGTGAGAAAGTATCATGTGTTGGGTATACAGCAACGTTTGTTTTAAAGAACCTAAATCTGAGGACTAGAATGGTTTGGTGAACTAAAAATAAATTATAAGAACTTAATGACTTATGTCATTAATGTGAAGCTAGCATTTTCCAGCCACAGCTTATATGAAAAAGCTGGCGATCAAATGATGTGTGTCAAAAAGTCAGCACCGAACATGACATTGGGTTGTGGCTGGAGCAGCACTGACACAGAAGATTAACATCTGTTCATGGGACAGACAGTGAATCTCTGTTGCTAAGTGATCTCTGCATTTACATCACAACAGTCGCTTTACAGTAAGCGCTGCAAGGACATCCATAATCACTAGAGACTGCTTCTAGTAATTCTTCATTTTCACAGTCTTTTGAAAAAAACACAAGTGAATGAAATGAACTTTGGCTGTAGGACAAGAGGTAGTT
Organism: Pterocles gutturalis; assembly: GCF_000699245.1. Classification (NCBI taxonomy): domain Eukaryota; kingdom Metazoa; phylum Chordata; class Aves; order Pterocliformes; family Pteroclidae; genus Pterocles; species Pterocles gutturalis. Next base: position 7,755 of record NW_010137998.1, read on the forward strand.
TCACTGAAATTGCCCCACCTTAGGATCCACACTGAATCAGGCCTCAAATTATATGTTAAGTGTCTGATACTCACGTGTGTTTCAAATCTGCTTGGAGGGAGGACCTAGACAGCCCTGTAGTCCCCCTCGCCTTGTGCATTAAGTGCTTCAGATGATCTGGTGAGAGGCTCCAGTGCAGGACTTCCCCTTCACGTCACCACCAGCACTCCTGATCCATGCACGATCAAATTCAGAACTGGACTGTGCTCAATTTGTCACTCGGGTTTTGGAATGGACGCTATCCTTTCTAGATTTGGGTCTGGAGCACCATCCAACTTCCCAAATGGTTCTGGGAGATTCCTCCAAACTGAGATTGTAGAAAACTCACTAAAACTTCTTGTTCAGCTGTATTTCCATTATCCTGAGTTACATCAAAACCGGATTCAGAAAACAGGTTCCTTTCTCATTTTGAATTTGATCTACGAGCTTAAGAAGTTTCTACAAAGTCCCCTTCAGAAGGAGAAGGTTGGATTTCTCTTCAGATTTTTCTCTGATTTTAGAAAACGGATCAAACTGCAAAATTCAGACCTGCATTTTGCCCTCCACCGCAGGACTCACATTCTAATTCACTGTAAGACTACAGATCATGTGCCAAGGTGATTTCTAGCCCAATTCCAAACATTTGGGCACATCTTGATCTGATGTTGTAGTCTAAGTCTGTCTGATCACAGAACAGCAGCTCGGGAATCCTCATGTTATGTGCTCTACAACCAAAAAAATACATTGAAAACAATGAAATAAGTTCTGTACCAGTTGCTGGCCAGATGGTATTGTGAATTGTTATAATTCATCAGCAAAACAGAGGAAGGAAATGTTTTAAAGCAAGATTATATTATTTTCCTTAAGTTCTTATTATGAAATCTTCCTGAAGTGAACTTTCAAAACTTGAAAAACCTTCCAGAGAGAATGAATGGAACAGGGCAAACCGGAGACTCACTGGGGAGTAGTTAAAAACAAGGGAAAAGTACAGCATGCCAGTGAAACAAATGAAAACCCATTACCAAGTTTCCAGTTTGGGAAGACAAATGAAGAAAAACACAAGTAACAGAAAAAAATAAGTTGTACATAAAAATATATAGTGTTTCTGTCCTTGTAATAATCATAGATTGGAAAGCACCCAGGGTCTTCCCTCCCACTGGAGGGAAATAAGCCTGAAAGCTGAGAAAACAGATAAGGCAGGCAGTGATATATTCACTATATAGGGAAACTGCAAGATTTAGCAAATTACTGCCAATAAAGTGTCTTAAGAAAAAATGCTGAGAAAAAATGCATTTTATTTTTGCTGTCATTTAAGAAACAAAATACATTTGAAAACCATGAGAAAAAATGTGTCTTTAATAAAAATGACCTGACCATTAAGTTCACTACAATCAAATAAAACACATCCTGGTTTTTTAACTTTTTTATACAAGGCAGATCCTGGTCTGTATACACTCTTCCCAGCCAAGGATTTGACCTATAGTTGAATTTTAATTAGAATCAGGGTAGGTGATGGAAAATACAAGGTGCTGCTCCCACTTCAGTTAAGATAAAGGGTGAAATCTGCATTTGGGAAAATGCAGAAAATGGAGTAAGTTCATTGTACTGTCTCTCAACTAAAATTAGTTGGTACAAAGATTTTAGAAATCCTCTGGCAGGGCCAACATATCCACTGGATCAGTTAATTAAAATGATGCATAGCTTGTCACTTAAATGCATCCCGGACTTTCCATATAATCATGAAAATCTATTACACAAGCTGCATCAGCCTTTTCTTGATAATTTTGTTCTCAAACATCTGCAATGAGATAGAAAAGCATAATCATGTTGTGTCTTGCATCAGTCACCGCCAAGTCTTTCCCATGGGAAGAAGGAATCATTGGTGACCCCCTGCCCATATTGTGCATAAACAAACCTTTTTTTTCTCTTTCTCTAGACTTTGTGGAAGAGCTTGGAAGAGCCTCCTATGTGCAGAGTCTCTGGGCAAGCCATAGATGAGTGGGGTCACAAGTGTATCTAACCACCTTTTGTGTGAGACTGCTTAGAGACTGTTACTGTACAGCCTGTTTCATGCAGAAAGTCAGATGAGAGGATCTCATCATCTAGAAGCCACCTAGGGTGTGATTGATCTCACTTAACCTTTGATGTCTCCAATGTATGTGCCTATATGTAAACTAGGTGTCCAGGTTCCCATTCTGGTTGCTGGAGGGCTAATCAAAGGCATTTAGGGCATGATTCAGCTCATAATAAGACACTTATAGTTGATTGGATTAATCACACCCTGAGCTCCACTGACCAGCTCTTCATTGATTATACGGGGAAATTACTCAATAAGTACTTGTTCAGCTTTAGATGTCTATGTTATAAATGCCTGAGATCAGGTTCAGTTTGCAGTTTGAGACACCTAACAGTATGTGTCTTCAAGATGCGAGTTAGGTGTCTTAAGTGTCCTTTACAGATAATGGTGATCTGATCAATAGTCAATGAATCTCAAGCGCTATCAACCGAACCAACCGTAGGTGCCTCCTCTGACGGCGATGGGAGCTACTCGCTCACATGTGAACACCTACGTGCAGACACCTAAATTTAGGTGCCTTAATCTGTGTGCTGAGTCTAACCTTTACATTAGGTAAATGAATCTGCTTCCAGTTAACTTTGTAGAAGCACAGGTTTAAAATACAGATTTGAATAACTTTGATGAACTAAATGGAGAGAAGTAACTGGTTTGGAAAATGTAATCTGAAGTGCATTGAGAACAGAATATAAACCAGTATAAGAACCAAACAGGAATCTGCTCTGTATGTGTGGTAGCTTGTCTTTAAATATATAGATTCCTCCTACTCAGCTGTTCATATGCCAGAACAGGATCTGCCTTTGTAGAAACAGATCAGGATCATTTGTCCCCTTCATGATTATAAGCTGATTATCCATTTTTGAGTAGATAAAATACACTTTGTGATTGTTCATCCTTACTGACAAGAAAATGTTTACATTGCATTAAAATCTGCTGCCTGGTTGATACTTCCAGTCATTTCAACATCAAAGTCAATGTTGATACATTAACAATCTTAATGACTCTTGGTATTTCTGTTGCAAATTAAAATCAAAGATTTATAGGTTTTAGTGTTTTCAGGTGATGACGTTGTGTGCCCATGTAGGTCTAAATACTTAGCGTTTAATACAGTAAAAAACACCAGGCACACAATCTATTTTTGCCAGAGATGGTCTATGTAACTAAATGTTTTCAATGCTAATTAAAGCATTCTCATACAATGACCATGAGTGTTAGATAAATACCTTGTAATCAGGCAGTGTTCCAACTCTGCTCCTGTGTTCACACTGGATATTGCTGATAATTATCCTCTTCCCAATCATATTATCACAGAAAACATAACTGGAAGGGACACTGAGATGGGCTTGTCCACTGCATTCTCCTAACCCAGCTGGATCAGCTATGCCTAAAGTTTCTAAGTAATTATACCTTTTTAAAAAAAAGTATTAAAATCATATTTTGTTCTTTACTGTTTATTTTGAAGGACTGGACAATGTTTAATTTCCTTTTGGGGACAGGAATTGTTTGGATCACAGAAATAGGTCAAAAAAACCCATACTTCGGGGTTAAGAAATTTTTTATGTGAGGGTGGTGAGACACTGGCCCAGGTTGCCCAGAGAAGCTGTGGATGCCCCATCCCTGAAGGGGTTCAAGGCCAGGCTGGATGAGGCTTTGAGCAACCTGGGCTAGTGGGAGGTGTCCCTGCCCATGGCAGGGGGGTTGGAACTCAATGATCTTTAAGGTCCCTTCCAACCCTAACCAGTCTGTGATTCTATGATTCTGTGTACATCTGACCAGTATGTAGTTCACAGACTGCAACATTTCTCATACCTGAACCCTGTCCCATGGTGAATCAGTATGAAGCTATAAAAAGAAAATGGGGATTCCTCGAGACAAATTCTAATCTCTGCTCTAACAGGTGGGAGCAGACAGAAGAAACAAACAGACAGCTCAGCATGTTACAGGAGAACTCCCTCAGCAGAGGACAAATCCTGAGGTGGCCTAGAGCTGATGTAGTGAAGAAACAAGGGGGCATAAAAACATCTCTTATGTCAATGTGATCAATGAAGCTGTGAGCAGACAGATTTAATTTAAAACCAGCATTAGAGGTGCGCTAATTCAGCTTGGGGAAACCTAGCTTTAGTTCCTAAACTTGAAGATCTGGGCCAATATTTTCAACACATTACTGCAAATGTTCCTCCATGTACACTGTGTGTTTCACTCCTTAAATTTGCTTAAAAAGGAAGTTCATAAAGAGAGAAAAAACAAACTATAAATGTTCTGGCTCACATCTAAAGTGTCAGCAGTCCCCATTTCTGGAGGAACTAGGTCTCAGATGGGGAAAAAAAAAAAAACAAGCCATGAGAGCAGCTGCCAAGGCAGGAGTGACAGCTACCCACAGAGCCATTCTACAGTTCTAGCTCGACTTTCACCCACGTTCACTGGTTGTTTGTTCCAGACCCTGAGCTCAAAATCTCTTTTCATCAGCTTCATTCCACTCCTGTTACTGTTACTCCAACAATCCTTTTTTCAGTATCTCTTCTCCCTTCTTTTTTCTTTCCATTCATATTCTCACAACTAGTCTTACCTCCCCAAAATACTACATCACCTACATGCTTGCTATCAAATTGCAGCCTTCACTTTTACATATACATTAACTGCTTTTCTCCAGCTCTGAGCTTTTCTGGAGCAGGGAGTACAGTGACTTGTGGGGGGGAGCTTCATACTCTCTCAGCCTTAGGCACTCGTGTAATAAACGTAATTTACATTCCTAATGTCCCTGTAATTTCACTTCTGTAGATTGATACAGACCTAGAGAACTGATTAATGTTAAGGTGCACTGAAGAAAAGTAGATCGTCTTCTACTATCAAAAAGCTGGGCAATTATGTCCTTACGCTGCTCTGCCGTTTTGGGAGCACTGGGGAGCCTAGGTGCTGTCTGAATTCCGTTTTGTGCTGTTGTGGCTCTGAGACTGTACAGACGTTATTAGCTCTGCATATCCAAAAGCTTCATGAAACCATCTTTATGAATTGTCACGAGTTGCCACTAGCGTCAGCACTTAAGAATTGCTGTGCCAGGTCCAAAAACCCCTCAGATGGAAACCTGGTGCCAGGGAAGTCCCTAAGAATCCAGCCATCAACTTCTCACAGATTCAGCTGGCTTGCAGAGTCAGACACACTTCCATCCTCAGCAATTCAAATGAAACTTCATGCCACTGTCAACAATCAAATCTGTGTGTTCATGAAAAACATTAAGAACCTGAAAAACTTCACAGCCACAATTAATTCATATAATCATAGTTCATTTACCTCAGATGTCCAAATATATGCTGTTCATCTCCCTGAAGGTTCCTGCTGGGAACAGTAGTATCGGCTGAGGTGCTCAGAGTTGAATGTGCTAAGCACAAAGGTTACTCCTGAAAAAAGAAGAAATATTTTAGAAAGTGGAATTTAAATAAATTCCAGTCTAGAAATGGTCTTTTTTAGCCTCCAACAGAACTAAGCAGATAAATACTGGTGAAGGAGAGATGCAGGTAGCTGTGGTTTAAAATAAGTGATATATATTAAATTACATTATTTTAAAGAGACCTAGCCAAACCCTCATATTTTGCATACTGTACAGATCTAACTGGACAAATAATGTACCCAGATGTAAGTAAATTAACGTCAGTGGGATTAAGTAGAATGTAAATTGGGGAAACATTTGATTTCCTTGCCTCTGATGAGAAGAGAGGGGGAAATCAGTGTGCACACATCTCTCCTCCTGTCTTGTGAAGCCCAAGGACAAGTTTCTCGTACAAGAGGAATGAAAAAAATAAAAAAAAAATAAAAAAAAAAAAGATAAACTAGTCAGTTGGCTGTTTAAAATAAATGGGAAATGTTAATTGATAATTGATAAGTCCATTGCCATATTAAGAATCTTTCCAGTACTAATCAATGAAAATCTCTAGTTTACTGTAGCGTTGCTGTTGTGCAGGCAGCTATTCTTCATGAAAACAACAGCATAATTTTAAATGTAGAAGATTAACATTATCGTGGGGGTTATTTTAGCCTGGTTTCCTTTGGCAATATGATCATACTGTTCATCTCCTGCTACATTTGACGGCAGGTTGGGGTTCTCAGCCATTTCAAGTATCCACCCCTCTTAAGAACAGCGATGGCTGGACAGAGACTGGAGACCCAAATTATCAGATAACTTCTAATAGGAGAAAAGCTGCAGCGTTCACTGGCAAATCATCTGTTGTGGCTGACCTGCCAAAACCCTGCACTCTTCACACCACAGCACATCTTGCTCAATTAATGGACAGGATGACAGGGAGGACTGGAGGTGTGGTGGGGGAGTGAGAGGGCAGGTGACACAAAGTGTTAGGGACGTAGCAACACGAGTTATTTCTTCAACTACAGAACTAGTAAAGACTGTTTTCTACAAATTTTAATTCAGCCATGCGCTGTCGCAGTAACCCGATGTTCCCCTTATCTATACCCCCCTCTCTCGCAGTGTCGCTGTTTGGCACATATACAAACACACTGTGTCTCAGCTTCCTCGCCGGGTGAGAGGCAAGGCTGTGTCTGGCTCTGAGCAATGCATATCGCTTGGCACACGTGTGCCGATTAAATGGTCGGTAGGTCACACGAGATAAATGGTCACTGAATCTGTGCTGCAGACTCTTCCTCATAGTAAACATTCATTTCTGTCTTTTTGTTCTCCTCAGCAATAATTTTAACACCTCTTCCAGCCTCCTTGACAGATCTGGGTGACTGGCAGATGTAATTCCCTGAACTTTTTTTTCCTTCAAAACGAAAATAATCCTTTATTATAAAAATGCCCCTTTGAATTTGTGGGTTAGTACTCCCTAAATACAGAATAACTTTCTTTGGTCGTTATGTATTAATATTTCCTCTGCCTGGAAACAGGAACCACAAGCACTTTGACACAGAGAGTTACAGGATGTTCTCCACAATATGGGACAGCTGTGTTGAATCAGGCCATCGCCCCTTTCTCAGTGCCAACACACTGCAAATTTAACCTGTGGCCTTGGTAAAATAAAACTGTGCAGTGAGAATATTGGGGCCAGCTGGCTTACGGTCTGAGCCCAGACTCCTACCTGGCATTCCCTCCTGTACAAGGGAAGAAAATACACAAGAGCAGTTGGCAGCTTCACTGGAGGTTCCTTGTCCTGCCTCACGGCTGCCGCAGTCAACACAGCACAGGGGAGATAAGATGTAAGATAAGAAAAGGTAAAATTTTCGACATTAGGATACGTAAGTCACTGACAACCCATTAATGAGCAGCGTTCTGGATCAAGCCCCTTGCAAGAAATGTTTCACCTGAGGACACTTAAAAGCATCCTTCTCATCTCACCCCAGTCTGGTATTGACATGCCTGGCTTCAGCTCCTAGCTGAACTCTTTTTTTTTTTTTTTTGGGTAACTTTTCTACCCAAGGTGGATTTTATCTTTGTTATCCCTGCAGACCTTCTGGCTTTGGTGGTACCAAGGAACCGTTAACTATTAGGACTCTGTGTTTCTCCTGTTTCCCTATAAAAGTCATCCTTGTTCATAAGATTCTGGTATTCCTATTGAATAAAAATCCTATTTAATTGATAACAAAATAATATTTTCCCCAGTTCTAATACAGTGCCTCTGGTGGTTGTTCTGGGATGAAAAGAAAAGGAATGAAAGAAAATGAAATGAGCTGAAAATTGGCCAAAGGGCAGGAAACAGGTGAACCGGAAGATTTTGCTACGGAAAAGAAGTTACTAGCAGAGGTGGGGCAAAGGTGGGTAGAGGGTGTAAATTTGTGGTGAGAATTGTCATTTGGAGACATGGCTTGAAACAAAGCCACGCAACTTGACAGTGGCTGTTCGCACCCACGGAGAGCTTTTAGGCAATTGTTTGTTCTTGGACCCCAACAGCAGCTACGATTTACCTCGTCTTTCACAGCAATGTTTTTAGCTGTAACCACAGCAGAGAGACACCGACATCTGGAAGCGAATCCTCAGATACGGTCAGAGGATCGTCAGGCTGAGAGGATTCTGGTACTCCGTTCCTCCAGCGAGGTCCCTGGGCTGAGCTCAGCGTTTGTACCTTCTGTGTGGGTGAGGAGAATGTTCACACCATCTGCGAGAGGCATTTGACCTGTTTTCCCGTCGTTCCCTACGCAATCAATAGAGGGGCAGGCAGCCTGGAGAGGCGCTGGGAGAAGGCATCTGATGTAGACACTGTGACCAGCCCTGCGGAGGAGCGCACGTCTCCATTGATTGTGCAGGGAGCCTTGCAGGATTAAGTATCTAAACTGGGAACCTAAGGTCAGATACTCTGAGGACAGGAATGAATACCACCTTTTTTCCAAGCCTGTTATAGCCTCCCATATATTTCATAATTCTGATCATTGTTCGCATCTTAAGAATCTCCTAATTGAAAGGCACATATGAAAAATCTAATGCTAAAGCCAGGGAAATATGAATCACTGGAAAACCTCTGAGAAAGTGAGGACAATGAAGGATGAAAAATGAGTGTGGGAGGATAAGATAAAAACAGCAAATAAAGAGGAACGAGGATGAGTCTAGTTACAAAAGGGCTTTGATCATTCACCTGGTCCTCAAACTGAACGGAAAATAAGCAGCGTCCATTACATGGAGCAGTGCTGCCACGCTGTGACAGAGAAAAAGCTCTGAGCAGTAACTGCAAAAAGCTTTCCCAGTAATGACACTGGGAGCTTTATGTTTAATGTCAAAACCAAACAGGACACTGGCTAGTTTGCTGAAGGAACGCTAAATGTAATTACAGGAGGCAGTGGTACTGCCAGGTAAGGACCTAATCAGAGCCTGACTGGAGTGGCAGGTATTGAGCCTGGTTCTCAAGTTATTACAAATATCAATGGCAGTCATGGAGTTAAAACTGGATTAAAGTCCTTTCTTTTAGCAGAATAATATTTTTTTAAAAAAAACCCCACTTTTCTCTTAGAGTACCAGAGTAAGCTTTTCTCCTTGTCTGGTATACATTACTTCTATAACTGATTTTTAATTACTAGAAGTCCTCTTTTCTAAAGAGAGGACTGATATGTGACATGTCTTTCTGTGACCAACATAAATCAGAGTGATATATTTTCACATTAAAAAAAAAAAAAAAAAAAAGAAACAAGGCTAGGAGACAAAGAAGGTTAGGTGGCAAAGTCATATGAATTACAGGAGTGGGCAGAGTAAAGAGCCCTTAGCTTCGTGCCCTTATAAAATCCCAGCCCAAGTGAGTATTGTCCTGAAGTTTCTGTGCTATTTCTGTATTAACACCAGTATAGAAAACATTAATTGTCTAAGGATACAGTAAAAAATGGTATACGGTCAGCACCATCATGTAGCTCCGAGTCCTTTGGCTAAAAAGCAAAAAATACACAAAATGTTTTTCATCTTTTCTTTAGGCAGTCCTGGGGGGTTCCACATCAGAGAAACAGTGATGCACTAACCTATCTCTTTGCTAGCAGAATTCACAAAGCAGGAAAATGAATTCTTTTCTTTGGCCTGGGTGCAAGAAGAGGGCCCTGCTCTCCCTGTTATCCTGGAACTACTACACACCTGAGCAGAATTAAGCAGTCCTTGAGTTTTAAAGGTGCTGGACCCCTCTGGCTCCCAGTGGGATTTGAATGCTTTCAGCACTGTTGAAAATCATGTCACCAGATCCTCTGGGAATGCTAAAGATTGAGGAGAAATAATTTGCATGAAAATCACCTGGGGACATGCCTGCCTCACGTTCCGTGAAATAGTTCCAGTTTTTCATCACAGCATCCCAATTAATGGGTAGAAGTGGTTTTATGTATATATTTACTCATTTACCTATGTGTGTCTGTATGTGTTTTACATTTCAGCCTCATCCCAGCAAGGTCTGGTTTTGCCCCGGGATGAACTGGGATGATGCTGACCATTGGGCTGAAGCAGGTACTCCTACAAGGTTCATGTCCCACCTGGGCTCATTGAAAGCCAAGGAAATAAAGACACAAATAAATACTTGTGCTTCATAAAGAAGGCGATCCTGTATACTATCTTCACTGTCCATACATGTTATCTAGTGGCATTACAAAGGGGACACCAAAGTGCTTTATAGCAGCTAAGCACACTTGAATTTCAAAACATCTTTTCCTAGCACAGCATGATGCTCTGAAAATTTCTGTAGTGATCTAATGACAAAGATCTTGTATGTCCCTTATCATGTCCTTTTTTTATTTTGTATGAAAGATCAATACAGCTAAAGGTTAGAAAAGCCCCGGCTGGTACTTGCAATCCTGGCTCCTGGTTGTCTCCAGTTGGAAGTGTGAGCTCAGCCGCAACCACAATGTTGCTAGCAAAGGCTATAAAAAGGAAAGCTGCCTGAAATTGGAAAAGTTTTTTTCAGCACTTTCTCAGAGAAGGCAGCAGCAGGTCTGATTAATGCATTGGGGAAGCTGCAGCCAAAAAAAAAAAAATCTGTAATGGGGGTGGGTGTGAAAGGAAACATGAGGTTGTCAATCAAAGTGAAAAAGAACAGAATTTCCAGGGAGCTGGAAAAACTATATTAAAAAGAAGCTTTTTGGAGAAGACAAAAAAATCCTTTCCTTGGAGATGGACAGGAAAATGACAAGAAGATGGAGAAAGAGAAGGAACTGGAAGAAAAAAAACAAGATTGTATTCACAAGGCCAGCTTGAAAGAGGTAGGGAATGGAAGAGGTCACTGGTCAGAGTTGCAGGGGACTGAGAACTCCTCCCAGAGACAGCACACACATTGTGTTCTCTGTGTGCTTGGCCTTTGCCACGCCAAGTAGGGACTTTGAAAACTGCTGTGATCTATTTAAGATGATCTCCTTTTCTTCTAAATGGGCTTTTTTTTTTTTTTCCACAGATTCCTCCCACATACTATAGAATCATAGAATCATTTATGTTGGAAAAGACCTTTAATATCATCAAGACCAACTGTTAACCAAACACTGCCAAGTCCACCACTAAACCATGTCCCTAAGCGCCACATCAACGTCTTTTAAACACCTCCAGGGATGGTGACTCCACCACTTCTCTGGGCAGCCTGTTCCAATGCTTGACAACCCTTTCAATTAAGAAATTTTTCTTAATAGCCAATCTAAACCTCCCCTGGTGCAACTTGAGGCCATTTCCTCTTGTCCTGCTGCTTCTTACTTGGGAAAAGAGAATATTCCCCACCTCATTACACCCTCCTTTCATGTAGTTGTAGAAAGCAATAAGGTCTCCTCTCAGCCTCCTTTTTTTGAGCTCCTGCTCCTCACCTGCTCCTCCTATGACTTGTTCTCCAGATTCTTCACTAGCTTTGTTGCTCCCATTTATTAAAAGTACATTTTGGAAGAACTTTTGAGTGAATGACCATTAAGTCCAAACCAGGAGGAAATAAAAATGGGCAAGTGGGGAAAGCACAGTGCAGACCTAGCTCTCAGGCCTACCAGTGTCCTTCAACACTTTAAAATGTACATAAACCTGCTATCGCTATTACAGTAGAGCCACAAAGCCTGGTGACCTGACAGGTCATTATTTTAGGCAATATAAAATCAGTAAGTAGAAAGTGCATCCCCACACTAAGCTGTTACTCTCTGGATAAGTAAATATATTATTATACACAAAATTCAAGGGGTTCTTTTATGAGGCTGATGCTCAGAACTGAAAAATTACAATTACTGCTACAGTCGGAAGAAGAAGCTGCAGGGGTTCAACAGACACTGATGAAAAGTAGAGACACGTTTGGGAACACACAAGTACTTTGCAAGAACTCACAAGAATGGGGACATCAGGAACAAGAAGCACAGATTTAAACTTACAAGGAACATATGCTGGACATATGTCTGTTTTATTTTAAGGTACCTACTGCTCTGCCAGAAAATGGAGCACAAAAAATACTTTCATGTGCATAAAACACTTCAATTACTAATATTTTCCCCTAGCATTTAGGAAAGGATACACAATGAGTAAGTGTGATAAGGAAGAGCAGGGAATCATGACTGGGGCAGCCTGTATCTCCTGTCGGCATCTCATGGTAGATGATATTGTTCTCTAGCTGCCTCCTCCGCACAGCTGCTTCTTCCCCAGGAGACTGCCTGAGCCAGGTGTGAAGAAAGAGAGGTCATCGCTTTTGCGAGTAAACAGAGAGCAGAAGAAATGAAAGAAACGGTTATATTGCAACGTGACATTTTCTGGAAGAATTATTTTGCGTAATCAGGGTCTGTGGAGAGTTGTGCATCTCTCTCTCAAACTAGAAAGGCTAGCTACACATTGTACCAGCAGCTGTAAAGGAGAGCCTTGAAGTTCAGTATAAATGCAAATGGACAGGGATCCACTTCCCCAGATCCATCCCTCTGGTAGCCTAAGCAGAGACATCATGTAACCCCTTTTAGAAGCCTCCTGTGCTCCCTCTCTAAAAAGAAAACAACCAAACAAACAAAAAGAAAGCACAACATATTTTATCCATGTGGCTTCTGTGGCAGGGCTGTTCCAGTCTCTCTCCTCTAACGGCAGTTCTCTTTGCTCCTTCATTTCTTGCTAAGAAGCTAATGTTCAGTGTGTACCTGTTAGCTGTAGTCCGTTCTCCATCTCACATAGCTTTATGCCTTCTCAGACTGGAAAATGCCTGTCCTCTGGAGACAGCAGTCGTAAGTCCTTTCATATTTGTTTTGCTAGACTCAAGGCACAGTGCTTCTCTCATCTCTTATAACACAGTCTCTGTTCTATGCCACATCTATTCTCTCTGCCTGTCTTTTAGTTTGGCTCCTTGGATGTGGGTAACCAGAAGCATACGCAGTAATTACGATGAGCTGCGAATGTACCTGTATGTCGCTAAAATACTGTGAATTTTAAAGTCACATTGGAATTTTAAAATCACCTCTTAAAATCACATTTGTCCTTTTTTTTCTCTTGGTTGCATCATACAGACTACAGACTGACTCTGTGGAACCAATTCTAGAATCATAGAATCACAGACAGGTTTGGGTTGGAAGGGACCTTAGAGATCATTGAGTTCCAACCCCCTGCCATGGGCAGGGACCCCTCCCACTAGCCCAGGTTGCTCAAAGCCTCATCCAGCCTGGCCTTGAACCCCTCCAGGGATGATGAACTCCCAGTGAATAAATGGTTAATTTACTAGTTCCCAAGTGTATGACCCCAAACCCTGCAGTACCGAATTTCATCCCGTGCTGGTTCCTCCCAGCCTCAGCCATCTCATTCTCTCTACGTAACACAATTGTCCTGCTGGTGACACATCCCGACTCCGTGTCACGAACAGGTTTTCTCACCACAGCCCCAATCTCCATCCATTGGTCAGAGATGCAAACGCTCAGTGGAATTTGAAGAAATTCTAGCAAAAGCCAACATTTTCTAGTACCCCTCCAACATCCCGCAGACCCTCTTTAATGAACGCCCCCTTCCCACCCCAGTCCTCCAGATCAGGGTGTCCCAGCAGGTCGGGGTGGTTCTACAGGCGCACGTTGGAGAAATCGGGCCTGAGAACCGAACCGAGAGGCGAGAGGAGGCCGACGGCGGTTTATTCTCTCTCCTGGCGGCATCCCCCGCCTCGGGAGCGGACACAGGCCGCCCCTCCCGGCAGCACTCCCCGAGATCCCCAGGTCCCGAGGGGACGAGCGGGGCCGGAAGGGACAGTCACCTCCCCGGCAG